>NC_048300.1:184955785-185035044 GCF_013100865.1 Trachemys scripta elegans | reverse complement strand
CCAGGTGGAGGTACCAGGGCTAAAATTTTCAAAAGCCCCTAAATCCCACTGAAAGTCATTGGGAACTTGGCACCTAAGTCACAGAGGCACTTCTGAAAATTTTATCCCAGGTGCCAATTTGCAATCGCATTCAGAAATCATTTACAAGGTTACAGCTATAACCCTTGAAGTGTAATACCTAGGGTGTAAGGGTCCCCACGTTTCTAATGGATAATTTTACATGAGAAAATGGACAACATCACTCACAAAATGTTGCTATATTATTTGCAGATCTCAGGCATCTCTGGATCAAGTCCTTCCTTTATTTCCTTGACTGTCAATCTTATCTTGCCTTAAGGTTTTAATACTGCCATCCATCACGGGAGTATCTTAGTGCCTTCCACATAAAATCTATAGCAATATTGAAGTCTCTAACAGACTTCATGGAATCTCTGGCACTCCTTACTTTTCAGGGTAAAAATTCTGCTTGGAGGTAGTTATTTTTTAAAAGCATGTATTAATGTATTTGTGTTTTTTTTAAAGATTGATTTGTTTCAGAGTTTGGGGTTTTATTTTTGGTTGGTTAAGGTTTTGGAGTAGAAAGTGGTATAAATATTCTGAGTGTAATTTTTGTGGAAAGACCGGTATGAGGAGGAAGATTTCAGTGTTTCTGAATAAGGGATGCATAGCCAATTTTGTGTGAAAAGAGTTAAAAAAAAAAAAAATCCGAGCGCATAGATAAACATCAGCAAAACATGTCAATCTGGGCTGTCCCTGAAAATGCTGGGATTTTCACTTTCTGAAGTTTAAAAAAAATGCTATTTTGAAGCTGTGTGTGTGTGTGTGTGTGTGTGTGCATGTCCTTCACACTAAAATCATTTTTTTCCTGTGGTATTTGACAATGGGCTTGCAGATGTCAAGCAGGGGCAGCAGAAATCATTTCCTCTTCCCTGAAGCAGACTGTGCTTCAGGTGATGTTAGAGCACAGTTTCAGAATCATCTGTTACAAGGTTGAGGAGAGAGACACACTTCAGGAGAAAGCAGATGAAGAGGGTTTTTTTCTTCTTCACTCCAGTAACTCGCAGCAGATAATATAGTTCCTCCTCTTCCATCCCCTTTGTATGTTGTTGGATTGTGTCAAGGCCATGACAGGGGCTGCAGTTGGGATTGCATTATCACTAGCAATGGACAAACCTCTAAAGGTTTGGGGATTTGATTCAAACAAACTTCAAATTTCAATATTTTTATGGTACATGAGGACAGGGTCTCAGATACCACAGTACTGGATGGTTTGGAAATCTAAAGGTTCTATATAAATCTGCTGTTCCCTGTTGAACTTGTCATTGCCAAGTTTCACCAGTATTTCTGCACTTTGTTTCATTCAGTTGTATCTGTGCCTTTTTTGTGACCTCTTATACCAGGTTCAGCAACACTGAACTGCTCCACAATGCCCTATCCTCTCCAGTTTCAAGTTCCACTTGAGAACTAGGACTGGTCAAAATGTGGGCATCTGTTACTGCAAAAAAATCAATCAATAAAAAAAAATCAATGAAACAATTAAAAAATGAAACATTTTCATTTCTATCAAATGGGTTACATTCAGTTTAATTTTCCATTAGATTCTATTTCATTCTTTCGGTGGAAAAAATGGGAAAAGGGAGACAAAGATGGGGAAAAAAACCCCAAACTGGGAAAAAAACTTTAATTTCTACTCCATTCAAATTGAATTAATTTGATTTCTTTTTTTTCCTATTTTTTTTTGTTGAAAAAAAGAACATTTTAAACCATAAAAACTTTTTTCACAAACTTTTTTTGGAGGTTGTTCAAAAAGACCATTTTTTGTCAAACTCTTTTGATAAACGAAATTCAGTCAGACCTGTTAGAGATCAACTTTTGCTGTGTTGGATATAAGGAAACGTGTTGACCTGAAGCATACTCCTTTTGTTGTCTTTCTTTCTATGAACAATGCTTACCTGTCTGTCCGTCCTTAGATTCTGGAAAGTGTCTGGCATTTCATGGGCACCAGCACAAACTGTAAGTAATTAATATTAATGTTAAAAGTGTGATGTTGCACTCCATATGCTTTATGGAAGTATGCTTATGAATATGACATAATTGGAATATGCTTTATGCTAAATACCCCTTGTATGGTGTCATTAGAAAGCTTGTAATCTACTAAGGGTGTTCATCCTATTTGTTTGCATGTATTATTTCTATATCTGGAGTTAGGAGAATAAGATAAACTTGTATCACTGATGTAAACATATTAAGTGGAGGCCATTAAGGGTGCTCCAGAAACAATCAGTTGTAAATGGACCCCAGTTACTTGAAAGCCTTCCTGTGTACATGTGGGCCAGCCTATGAGGAATGGAGACCAATGGTCTTACATTGACATGTGACCACGTCACCACATAATGAAATCCATCTTAAATCTGATACTTTTCCATTTAGAAGGAGGGGTGTGGACCCAGAGAGTCAAAAGATTCCAGCCTTGTGCCAAAGCTATAAAAGGAGGGGGAGCAGGACAAAAGGGGAGGCCAGTCACGAGAAAACCTCTGCTTACCACCTGAGATGTCTGCTGGAACTAACAAGGACTGTACCAGGGGAAAGGATTGGGCCCAGATTAGGAATGAGTCTAGTCTGTGAAAGAAGCTTATTGGAACATCTCTGAGGGTGAGATATTACCTATAATCAGTTTCTTAATGTATTAGGCTTAGACTTGCGTGATTTTGCTTTATTTTGCTTGGTGACTTACTTTGTTCTGTCTGTTACTTGAAACTACTTAAATCCTACTTAGGGTACGTCTATACTTACTCTCTGGTTCGGTGGCAAGCAATCGATCTTCTGGGATCAATTTATCGTGTCTTGTCTAGATGCGATAAATCGATCCCAGAAGTGCTCACTGTTGACGCTGGTAATCCTGCTCTGTGAGAGGAGTAGGCAGAGTCGACGGGGGAGCCTACTTGCCGCGTGTGGACCCGCGGTAAGTACCTTTAAGTTCGAACTTAGATACTTCGACTTCAGCTACGTTATTCACATAGCTGAAGTTGCATATCTTAGTTCGAACTGGGGGCTTAGTGTGGACCAGCCCTTAATAAAATCACTTTTGTTTATTAATAAACCCAGAGTAAGTGATTAATACCTGGGGGAGCAAACAGCTGTGCATATCTCTCTATCAGAGGGCGAACAATTTATGAATTTACCCTGTATATGCTTTATACAGAGTAAAACGGATTTATTTGGGGTTTGGAGCCCATTGGGAACTGGGTGTCTGGGTGCTGGAGATAGGTAACCTGCTGAGCTGTTTTCAGTTAAGTTTGCAGCTTTTGGGGTGTGGACAAGACCCTGGGTCTGTGTTGCAGCAGGCTAGTGTGTCTGGCTCAACAAGACAGAGTTCTGGAAGTCCCAAATTGGCAGGGAAAATGGGCTTAGAGGTAATTTCAGCACATCAGGTGACGGTCCCAAGGGGATCTCTGTGACCGAACCTGTCACAAATAGAATAGGTTATCTTCTGAGATTTACAGATATTCCTGCCGTGCTGTGAATAGTACAAGAGCCTTTCTCGTGGCACTATGTTGTGACACTTCACCTCTATTCCCAGATAGAAATGGGCAGTATAGGAACACGAAAGTGAAAGAACAATAGGGTTAAAGTTATCAGAACCATTTCAAACTTCCACACAGCTTTGGCTTCAGTTTGAATTTTGGGCAAACATTCACCTATCCCTAGTTAGCACCCAAAACAGTCAGTGAGCTATATTTCCGAAAGGGGGTTCATGGACAAATTCACCTTATGTCAGTTTTGTTTCTCTCTTTGTCTTTTCTTCAGCCTTTGTTTCTGTGTGAACTCAGTGTTATGTTGCCTCCAGGTTGACAGCCCTGGAGACTGAATTCCTGTCCCTATGGGACAGGTATAGCATGTGGGGGATGGTGGTGCAAACGTCCTCGTGTTGTCTTGCTTGCTATTGTGACTTAAACTCTGCTCCTGCTCTGAAGGGGCTAAGTCTAGGAGTGAGAGAGAGAGAGAGTACTACATTCTGTGGTCCATTCAGACCTTGGTCTGTTTATTGGGAATGCAAGCAAGAGGTAATGCTAGATATGACAATTACTGGGATGTATCAATCCCTCCACGAGAACTTTCTAACCTCTAGTTTTCAACTTTCCCGCCTCTCCTCCTGGTACCTGGCTTCCTTGCTAGGGTCTGTGGCTTTTAGTAGGCTACCAAAGTAGGCCTGCTTGTCAGCTTTTGGCCCACCAGTCATTCGCTCCAGTGAGTGATTTGGAGGGAGCTGGGATAGAAGGCAAGGGAACAGAATGCCAAGCAGCTGCAGAGATCAGGCTGCAGAAGGGAACAATAAAACTAGGAGGCCAGGAGAGGAGAGAAAAGTGGAGGCATAGAGGGTCCTTGAAGGCAATAGGGGAGTGGGCAGAGTACACAGGATGCTACTAGTAAGTAGTTGCTGAATTGATCAGACAAAATCTTCCCAGGCAATGGTTTGTTGACACCACTTCAACTCTCCATGGTTTGTTATTCATTATTTGTGTTCTGTGGTTGGTCACTCAAGTGACATGATGTTTCTGCTTCTTTGCTGGCTGCCTGACAGTTTTTAACAGGATGATAATGAATAGGAAAGATCAAATAACATGTCACACACTGACAGAGTATATGTTGCTGTCCCTTTTAGTAGCTGGCATACTAGAAAACACTCCTACTGCCTATTCATAGGGATACTCCTTTAGTGCAAGCGATGGAATCTGTACTGCCATACAAAGGATCCTGGCTTCAAACCCTACTCATGTTTCATACAGGGTAGGGGTGCTTATAAAATACTTGCCTGTATGAATTTTCAGACGAATAATCAGTCATACTAAAATTCTTGAAAAATGAAGGCTTAGTGAACATTTCCTGAATGAGTGGCCCAAATCATCATAAGTTATGAAGAATACAAGGCTTGGAATCAACTGATATATGCCCATACACTGTACTGCCATGTCTCTGAAGCTATGGCTTTGTTCTCCAGATTTTCATCTTTCATTAAAAATAAAGATGAGCTGAATATAACCAATTCAGAGATGTGTAGTGAGTCCTCAGAAAGCTGGAATGAGAACTCAGAGGCCTGGATTGCCCCATTCATCTCAGTGAGAGGTTAACTCAAATGCCCTGTGATGATCATTTCAGTGTCAATGCTGTTAATAATAGCATTCTGCATGTCAGAAAAGAGAAGGAGAAACTCGCATCTGCACTATTTACTCTGAGTGACGGCTTATTTTGGTGACCCAAGTAGGTAGTCCCAGGAGATACCACCATCATTCTTTCCCCCCTCAATCAAGAAGGAGTCATGCTTGTGGAGCATAGCAGAACCAATGGGGCTGGGGGAGCCCAGATCAAGGAGCTCAGTCGAGCCCAGAGAGCAGCACGATCTTGTTTTAAATATTAACATACCCTACTCTGAGCAGTGACTCATTCTGGGGACTCTCATGGATGGAGATTATTTTGTGAGTGGACCTTGGAAGAGAATCACCAATCCCCCTCGTTATACCTGGCCATAAAACCCAGACCAATCATAGTAAAGCAAATTTGGTATTTTTATTTGAAAAAAGAAAAAAATAGTGAATCAATGGCAGATTTTTTTGAGGTGGGGAGGGGGAGGTTGGTTTGATTTTTACTATTTAGTCATCTCTACTGACAACTAATGGAGACTTCCTTGTTGTTTTTGAAGCATGAGATCCTGAGTTGTTTTCCCCACAAGATTTAGCTGATGAGTGTGAAGTCTTTATTTGTGTAGGCACAGATTGTTTATAATGACTCTACCTATGGCTAGGTCAGCATTTTGGTGGCTTCAGCCCTCATTAACTTAAGGGATATATGTGGAATACAGACACTAGAAAATCAGGCCCATTCAATCTGAAACCCTTCTGTCTCATTTTGCTAGCTTTCTTGCTCATTGCCGGCTCTTTTATTTCCCCTCTCTGGTTTTGTGTGTTTATATTTCCCTTCTGTACAGTTTTAATCATTGTTTCATTATATTACTTTCCATGTGGCATGTGTGCTACACTACTTTTTTTCCATATCATCTGCATTCATCGGGAGCCATTAATGACAAAAACTGTTTTAACTACACCAGAAGCAAACCGTACGATCCCGTCCATTCTCACCGTACATAGTGGAATGACTTACGGTTCCATGCAAACAAGGGTCCTATAAAAATTCCACACAGAAGCATACACACCGGCCTTTATTACAAGTTAAAGAGGTTATTTCCTCTGCCTCTGTCTGCTTTTGCATAAATTTATATTCTATCTTTAAATCTGCACAGATAATTCGATATGGATGACCTGCTTGATGGCTTGTTCCTTTGACTCAAGCACACAATATGCAGTGCCCTCTGCAGCATAATTTAATTTAAACCAGGTTAAGCCTCATTTTGTTAAGGATTCCAGCTGAAGAGTGTTAAGTCAAGTGTTAGGCTATTAGGGCTGCAGCAAGCTGTTTACTCCGGGTTCAAACTCGGATGTTCAAGCAGGCCGAAATCTTAGAAAGTATCAACAGATGTGTAACGTAATTTATCAGAGGGCTATGGAGATAGGGGAGGGTGAAAATTGATTAGGCATAAGACGGAATACAGGAATAAAGTCCTGGAAGACTATTTGAACTTCAGGCGATCCAGAATTAAATGCAGTGTGGGTAAAGAGAGAGAACAATTGCACCGAGCTGAGCCTGATTAAGGGTTTAAGTCCTGAATCAAAGGTCCTGATCCTGCAAACATTTTATAGACATGAATTACTCTACTCATGTGAATAGTCTTCTCATGCAAAATGACTTGGACATGGATGCAAACTGAAAACCTTTTTAATGCCATATGAAATGAGGTTTTTCTTTCTCATCTTCTTCAGTGCTTTACTTTCTTTGTTCTCCACTTAGCCTGTTTTTTGGGCTTTTCCTATCACTCCTGATAATTCCTAATAATCAACTCAACGATTTTTTAAAATCATTTTTTTTAATCAGTGTTTTCAGCTTGTTGATGAGAGCACACTGTTTCCAGCAGGAGGGATATTCTCCAGATTCTTTTGTTTTCTCTGTCTCTACCACTCTGCTTTCTGCCTTCATTCCTCTCTCCTCTGTTTTCTTCACTTTTCTCTCCGTTTCTGTTTGTCTGTCCTTCCCCCTTGTTCCTTTTCTCACTTGCACCTCTTTCCTTCTCCTCCTCCATTTGATTTCTCTCCTCCCCACCCTCCATTGTCTCTCTCTCACTCTTGTCCTCCCCTCTCTAGCGGAGATATTATATTGGGGTTGGCTCAGCAAGATGCATCATCTGCTGTTAAGAGATCATGTGTCAAATTCTGCTCCCTGTTACCTTTAGCTCTTACATTCAACCACATTCCTCAGAATGACACAAACTTTGTTTTTCACTTCTGGTTATCAGACAGAGGGGAAGGATGTCCTTTTGATTTAGATGATGTGGTGGGAGTTCAGAGAACTTGATTCAATGTCCAGTTCTGAAACAGACTTCCTGCATGACCTGGGGCTTCATTTCTCTGAGCCTCAATTCCCTGCTCTCTACAATGGGGATAATACTTTCCTTCTTCCATACTTTGTCTGCCTTGTCTATTTAGACTGTAAATTCTTCAAGGCAAGGACTCTCTATCACAATGTGTTTTATGACACCTAGCACAATGGGGGCTGGATCTTCGTTGGGGCCTCTAGACACTGCTCTAATAAAATAATAAACAACAGTGACATCATTTGGGACTGAGGAAGTATTGGAAAGCTCATAAGTCTTTTCTTTTGAGCTATCCAATCTTATTGTTAGGGCCCTACCAAATTCACAGCCATGAAAAATGTGTTACGGACCATGAAATCTGGTCTTCCCCTGTGAAATCTGGTCTTTTGTGCGTTTTACACTATATTATACAGATTTCATGGGGGAGACCAGCATTTCTCAAATTGGGGGTCCTGACCCAAAAGCAGGTGTGCGGGGGTCACAAGGTTATTTATAGGGGGGTCACAGTATTACTACCCTTCCTTCTGGCAGCTGGGTGGGTGGAGAGTGGTGGCTGTTGGCCAGGTGCCCAGCTCTGAAGGCAGCGCCCTGCCAGAAGCAGTGCAGAAGTAAGGGTGGCAATACCATACCATGCCATCTTACTTGGCTGCTGCTGCTGCTGGTGGCACCGCCTTCAGAGCTGGGCTCCCAGCCAGCAGTTGTCACTCTCCAGCCGCCCAGCTCTGAAGGCAGTGCTGCCGCCAGCAGCAGCACACAAGTAAGGGTAGCAGTACTGCAATACCCCTGCACCGGGCCGGCTCCAGGCACCAGCTTGGCAAGCAGGTGCTTGGGGCGGCCACTCCGGAGAGGGGTGGTAGGTCCAGCTATTCAGAGGCAATTCGGTGGATGGTCCCTCATGCCCGCTCGGAGCGAAGGACCTCCCGCCGAATTGCCGCCACTGATCGCGTTTTTTTTTTTTTTGGCTCCTTGGGGCAGCCAAAACCCTGGAGCCGGCCCTGCCCCTGCAATAACCTTGCGACCCTCCACCCACCCACACAACTCCTTTTTTGGGTCAGGACCTCTACAATTACAACACTGAAATTTCAGATTTAAATATCTGAAATAATTAAATTTATAATTTTAAAAATCCTATGACCATGAAATTGACCAAAATGGACTGTGAATTTGGTAGGGTCCTACTTATTGTACATGCTCGAGAGGTTTGGATAGTTTACATAATAAGCATTGACCCAGCATCTATTCTCATGTTCCATTATCCAAACCAAAGTTGAACTCTGAATGTTTTGAGATTATGAGATGGCAATGGGGATGTGAGAGTCGTGGTTTGATCATCAGAAAGAGGCGAATTAGAACAAAGAGGGATCCTAGAATAAAACTCCAAACAACACCTGCTGGTCATATACTACTTCGGGTCTGCACTGGGCCCTATGTGTATTTTCCCCCTCATTTGCATCAGAGAGGCTGATGGCTAAAGAGAGAAGAGAGAGAGGGGAATAATGAGCTTCCAAAGAGTTATTTTATTTGTTTTGAGTTTAGATTTTATGTTAAACTTTTTATTTTTGTGGCTACTCAGGGAGAGAAGATTTGAGGGAAAAAATATACTACATTCAAGTGTTTCTTGTTTTAGGTCATGTTTGATCAGTTAGGGGCAAAATCAGTACTTGGTCCTGCTAGTGAAGGCAGGGGGCTGGACTTGATGACCTTTCAGGGTCCCTTCCAGTTCTATGAGATAGGAGAAAAACACTTAAATAAGCCTCATAATGCAAGTAAAAAATAACATTTTATTATATATATTATGTGTCCTTGCTGGTTTCATTTTATGTGTTATATGATACCAGTGAGCACCATGAAAATAGCACAGTGTCATCTGTATTCTCCCATGGACTATTAATTGTTGACATAGTTTAAGACTCATTAGTCTTCCGCCTTTTTGGATAGTGCATGTCACTCAAGTTTATCTGGGGCTGTGCTGCTACTGAGAGGTATAATGGGAGGTGGTTGTTTGTGCCACACCTGAAGCTCTTCATCTTTATTACGGATATTATGGTAGTGGCTTGGAATTCTGATCCCAAATCAGGGTACTGTTCTGCTAAGCGCTGTATAGCACAAGAAGCAAAAAACCAAAGAAGACTGTCCCTCTCCTAGAGAGCTTATAATCTAGGTGTCTGACAGGATGTGACAGATGGATGACACAGGCAGGTAGAGTAGGGGAGGATTAGGAGAATGAATTAATAGCTAGAACTGGTTAAAAAAAAAAATGGGAGGATATGTCACAATTTTTTCAGAAGTTTGAAAAATGTCCCCAGTAAAAGGGAGCAGGGCATAAAATTCACAGAAAACCCATCAAATTTTTCCCTGTGTTTTTTTTTTTTTTGGAATTTAGAAATTTGAAATTTCATCAAAATTTTGAAATTCAAAAAATTTCATCCAGCTCTAGTCACAGTAGAAGAAACAGATAAACGACAGAAGGAATGGAGTTCAGCAGAAAAGCAGGAATCACAGTTGCTCTCCTATTTTCTGCCTTAATCCACTGATTTTCTGCATTTCTCCCTGTACCCTTTATATGTTGCTTGTTGGCAAGAACATCTAGGTAAGGGATGGAGGCCCATCAAGAGAAATGTGGAGGCCCATCGAGAGAAAGCTGGGGCCCCGGAACATCATGTTTGCTGGGGCCCTACTGCCTTCTATTTCACCCCATCTCACCCCAGTTACAGATGTTTTGGGAACCTCCCCTGAGCTTGGGACCCTCATACAAATTGTCTCCCTCTTTTCTCTACTCCTCAGCCTGTGCTGTTTAACAAAGTGGAGCTTTTGTTCCTGAATGGGGCCTCTGGAAAGGACTCCAGCATCAGTGAAGGCTCTGACAGCATGGAAGCAGTGGGGAAAGGCTCTGGGGCATTTCCCTATTGCCTCCCCCATGCCAGAGCCCTACACTGACATGTGTAGCTACATACTGCAGCCTACTTTTCACTGTGAGGTGTAGCTACACATCCCCTACATGCTGCTGCCAGTGGTGTGCAGTGTAGACACAGCCTTATTTAGCCTGTAAGTTCTTTGGAGCAGGGTCTATATACTACCCTGTGTTTAGATAGTGCCTAACACAATGGGGCCCTGATCGTGGTTGGCTTCTGCACACTCCCATACTAAACATCATTGTAATAATTATTATTAATTAATGCTTGCATGAATTAGTAGTCCCAGTAATCCCAAACCCCAGCTTGACCCATGGATCCTCATAAACGAGTGGCACACACAGAGAGAGAACACTATTTTTGAAAGGGTGAAATGAATATTCAGTATGGAAAAAAACTCGGACATTGCAATGGAATAAAAACCGTGGGCCAGGTCCTCAGCTTCACACAATGCACAGTCAACCTGTGGAACTCCTTGCCAGAGGATGTTGTGAAGGCCATAACAGGGTTCAAAAAAGAACTAAATAAATTCATGGTGGAAGGTCTGTCAATGGCTATTAGCCAGAATGGGCAGGGATGGTGTCCCTTGCCTCTGTTTGCCAGAAGCTGGGAATGAACGACAGGGGATGGATCACTTGATGATTACCTGTTCTGTTCATTCCCTCTGGGACACCTGGCATTGGCCACTGTCGGAAGACAGGATACTGAGCTAGATGGACCCTTGGTCTGACCCAGTAGGGCCATTCTTATGTACTTATGGAAATCCACATTGCTTGAATTAAACCCATCTATTTCTTAACATAATATATTGCTTTAAAGGTAGGTTGAATATGGGGCCTAAACACCTGACAGTGTCTCTTTGTCAAATAGGATTTAACTGCTAATCAAAATCAACACTTAATATATAGCTGCAAACATCTTAATACAGCCTCCATCATATGATTTCCTCATCTCAGAGAGATGTTTCTCTGAATGAGCTCTCTGATTTTTGCCTTTTAAAGGTACAGTATGTAATCAGCTAGCTTGTTAAGTAGTTTAACAAGGTGAAAAATATTAAATTATTTCCCTTGTTTACCATGCCTTTGCCAATGCTGCAAAATAACAACATGGTGCCTGTCATCATCTCCTGCACTGATTAGATTTAATACAGTTTAGTTGAGGCAAATTCTGCTAATAAAATAGATGTTTCTGCTGTTCTGAATTAATTTTTCAGCCCAGAAATCTCTCTTAAGCAGAAGAGATTTTATTTCCACAATAGATTCTACCTTTCTGCGTTCCTTTTTGGTTGAGTATAATTAGGCTTAGAAAGATTAGATTATTTTGTCTGTAAGTGTCAGTAAACATCCATTTCGTTGTACAGACACAAACCAAGAAAAAAATATTTCCATTGATCATAACTGAAATGTACAAATAGGCAACATAAGAAAAATGCAGCTTGAGAAATTATTAGGGTTTGATTTAACAGTGTTGCCGTAAGTACTGATAAAAAGGACTTAAGTATAAATACCAAGGACACCATTACAGAAGTACAAGTATAAATATGCTGTGGAACTAGCACTTGTGTATTTATAGTAAAAGTACAAGTATAAGCACAGGTACTTTCAAGTATAATATTCCCTGCAATTGTCTGGTCAATATATGGATAACTACCTAAATAATATAAGCACGTGGTGGAAGAGAAGGAAAAAAAGTAACAATGAAAGGCAGAAGCAGACTAAGCAATTGTTTAGGCCCCAATTTCCCAGCGTTGGAGCATGCCCGGGGGCTGGTGTATGTTTCCTGCTTCACCCTAGGCTTGTTCCCTCAATGTAGGACACTGATAGGTATGTGTCTGCCGGCTCTGCTTTAGGTACCTTTAAAATGTACTTCAATACAAGTGAGTACGGAATATTTAGAATACTTAAGCACAAGTGTGCAGAGTACTTCAAAATACTTTCGTATGTATTTAAGTACAAATATACTTTTGTACATTATATTAGTACTTAAACACATGGGTACACTGGATTTAGGGTATTTACTTTGTATATTTTGATATGTGATGTTTTAATGGTTGTAAAGCTTTACATTTTGAATCTCAACACCTGCTGGCATTAAATAATTATTGTCTGACCCCTCCACCCATAATTTCCGGCAACTATGAAAATTTAAATAGATAAAAATAACAAAGCTAAAAATTAAACATTGATATTATCTGTTGAAATTATAAAAAGTTAAAAATCGAATTCTCTCAAGCCTAAGTATGATATATAATATCCTGTAATTTGATTAGAAGTCACTTTTTCATGCTGGCTGAATTTACATACCCTTTGTGACAGTATAGTCATACTCTCTTTTCCATATCGATGCATGGTAAAGGATAAAACATCACACTCAGATGAACCCTGCTTATATATACATACACACACACACACACACACACACACACACACAAAACATCTCTTCCGTTTTGTCTTCAAGATCTTGGAAAAATTTGTAGCTGCTGTATATAGCAATGACACCTGCAATGTTTTGTGGGAAGTAAATCCAGGTAAGTGTGACAGCCGCCATCTTGGCTGACAGCAGGGTTTAAAATGGGAACCTCCAGGGTTACAAGCATAAATTTTTACAGCTTGAGCTGAAGAACTAGTCTCTACAACTGGAGCTATGATAGACTCACATCCTCTGTGGAAAGGAAACAGAGGGAGACACATAATACCCACTGATCTATGAATTACACAAGCATACACAATATACCAGATACACAGGACTGGCCTCCGTATATCTGATCTCAAGCTGCCAGGTGCTGATCTATTCCTGAGGAACTGGCTATTGCAGTCTCAGGGCTGCTCTGTGCTATGCTGGCTGCAATGGCCAAAAAGGGGCTATTATAGTATCTGGAGATTGTGCATTCTGGCCATCTCCCTTATCCCTCAGCCTGTGCACCTGGGATGGGGGTAGTGGTGCAGGAATTGGCACCAGGCAAGCTACACTAGTTCTGCACTGGGATTCCCTTACACCAGGTATCTGCATAAAATCCTCAGCTAACAGGGTAAGATGGCTTTAAAGCAGTTTTTGCCACTGGAGTGAAGCAAGGTAGCCTTAAGAGGGGCCAGAATCTATCCCAGTAGGTCCAATATTATTTTACTAGCAGAATGCCAGCAGCTGACTTAACACATCAGCCTCCCTCTCTAATCTACAATGTACTTATCACTACAGTATCTGAGTGCATGTCATAACTACTTGTGCATTACGGACTGATTCTGCCAGTCATGCCAGATTGTCAAGTTAGAGCCAATGACAGGCAAAAACCTGGTGAGTTTCTGGTTATGCCAGACCAAACCCAGGGTGGTTTATATTTGAGTTTAATTTTAACCTAATCACCTGAATTTGTAAGAAGTACATTCTTAGGAAAATAGATCTGTTTTTGGCCTAACAAATCTCATCACAACTTAAGGGTGATCTTAAGGTACACAAATATTATACCTATGAGAGTATAGTACTGGCCACTTGATCATTGTATGTAGACAGTTTAATGGCAGCTCATTACATTTGATAAAGTGCAAAGCTCTGTATATGCAGCGTATTCATGTGATGAAATCCTTTGCTGGCGAGCTAAAGGTTGAGTGGAAAACCTATTGGCTAGATTTTGCCCAGTGTCTGTGCTGTCTTCTGCATTGGTTGTTAGCAGTAGGAAGTCAGTTGGGGATCAGCTGGTAGTAAAAAGAGGCCACAGACTTCCTTCTGCCAAAACAACAAATAGGTTCCAAAAGTGAGCAGTATTGGCTAGTAAGACTGCCTTGCTAGGACGGCTTGGGAGATGCACTGAATTCTGCAAGGCCCCACCCATCGACTAAAACTGCTTCCTCCTGGTGAAAAAGCTGAAGGGAGGATGGTGGCAGTATTCTGGTCCTCTGTCCCTTGGGATGAATCCACTCCTGGGGTGCAGGGATTCAGGCTGCCACGGTGACTCTAGCTCTGGGTATGGTGTGCTGTAAAAACAAAACTGGAGTTGATCTCCGCAAAATGCGGTATATCAGAGCTGATTGTTAGGAGACTTTGATAGGCGATTGATACTGTACCATTGATAAGGTGAGATCAGGTAGAAATCATGGTTAACATCATGTGACACTGACAATCTGGCTAACTCTTGGCCAATATCATAGGTGTATTCAGTGGAGGTAGTAGAGAAGGCTGTGGTGAGACAGCTCTCACAGTATCTAATTATCTTAGAGCTCTTTGATCCTTTTATAGCTTAGCACAGACCTGGGAATGGAACTGAAATTGCCAGGGTGGTATTGGTAGGCAATCACTATCGGGCAATGGTTAAGATCAGGTGTCTATGCTGATATTGTCTGACCTGCGAGCAGCCTTCAATACTGTTGCAGAGTGCATCAATGGTAGGCTAGTCTGCCTTTGGGTGGCTCCATGCTTGCCCCATTGAGTGATCCTAGACAGTGATATGCCAAGGATACTTTTCTTCCCTTAGGGAAACATCTGCAAGAATTCATCTCCTCTGCCCTCCTGTTCACTGTCTAGATGGGACTGATAGGAGGGCTAGTAAGGACTTGCAGTGCTTTCAGTATGCTGGCTACACTCAGCCCTATGTCTCTAACCAATACACTTGACACAGACAGTTCTGTTGAATGCCTGGCCCGGTGCCAGAGGGAGATTGGGCCATGCATGAAAACTATGGGCTGAAGTTCAATTCAGACAAGATTTGGGTGATACTAGTATGCATAGGGGGGAACAGAGGAATCAACCAGATGATATGGAGAGGATGAGAGTGGGCCTGCCATCTGTGATATGTGCTCGCAGTCTGGAGGGGCTGCTGTATCCTCAGAAGCTGTTAGATGGCAGCAGTGCCCAGATGGCCATTTACTATCTGCACCTGGCTAGAAGACTGAGAGTATTTCTTGTTGATGTGAACCTTGCTACTGTGACCCAGTCACCTCAAAACTGGATCGCTGCAATGTGCTCTCCATGGAAGTACAGCTTAAATCAATTTGAAAGTTTCAATGGGCACAGAATACAGCGGACGTGCTTCTTGGTGGGAGCATATGGCACCAGTGCTCTGTGAGCTGCTTTGGCTGTCTCCAGGACCATCTTAGTGGAGAGATTGCTTCTCTCTCCATGCTACACGGCCCACATCTGTGATCAGTGGAGCCTCTCAAGATGGATCCCTTTCAACTGAAAAGAGACAGGGCCGATTATAGAGAATTCTCCATGAAGGACGCTTAATTCTGAAAGAAGCTGTCCACTCTCTTCTGAAGTAGCCCTGGTCTATTGACCTCTAGGGCACACTGCAGTAGAATAAGGATGCTGCAGTGGTTAGGGTGCTAGCCTAGGTCTTGGGTTCAATTTCTTGCTCCATCACAAGCTCGCTGTCTAACCTTGGGCAGGTCCCAGCCTCTCTGTGCCACAGGTCCCCATATGTAAAATGGGGACGATAGCACTTCCCTACCTCACAGGGGTGTTGTGAGGATAAATACATCAATGTCCGTAAAGCACTTGGATATGATAGGGGGCCATTTAAGTATCCTAGATAGATAGACTGCAAGGTCCAGCTATCTGGATGGCATTTGATGGGGGTATTGATCTGTATGCGGGGAGGGAGACTTGTGCTAGCTGTTGGGGAAGACATAAGCTGCTGGTTAATGTAATTTTTCAGACAGGTGTCTGGGGTACCTCATGCTCTGGGCAGTTGCTGCTTTTCGTTCTTCTGGAAATCCAGATAAATAAATAAACAATAGCTGAATTCTCCACAAATGGCTTTCTAAGCTACATGGTTTACTTCCCACCCTCCTGTCCCCTCCCCTTCCCCCCCAAAACTACCTCTGCCATCTCTGTGCTGTATCTGAACATTGTCTCCGTATACTTAATGACCGGATGTTCTCCAAAATCAGATTGAGCAAAAGACAGGACTCAAAACTAAATCATCCAGGGATTGCGCTAACAGAAAATTATGCTCTTGGTATGGAAATTTTAAAGGAAAACCTGATTTTGTCTTTATATACTAGGGTTCATTAACTTTCTCTCTGGAACAGCTAATGACCTGAGCAGAAGCTGTGGTTCATTAGCTGTGGTTCTGTGACTGGCAATTGAACAAAGTAAAAGCTGGAAAGAGAGACTAAGAGTAGAAAGTAGGACTGGGACATTGAGCAGCATTACATGATTCCAGGGGAGGCAAAATGTCAGTGGTGAAAATGCATGAGTTGGCTCCTTTATTTTTGGTTTGCCACTTCCTTTACCTCCTTTGTTTCTGTTGTGGGGGCAATATGATATTTACAGCTAAATTCATCCCTGCCCCAGAGCTCAACTTGGTTCAAGCACTAAGAAAGGAGCAAAAGTGCTTTACAACTCCTTTGTGCCTCCAGGAGCTGTTTTGGTCTCTGACACAGTTCAAAGCATCCCAAGGGTTGTCCTAACCTGTGCCCCATGGCTTATGGCCCCAGGGGGTCATTCTGGCAGCAGGGAATAAGCTGGAGGTCAGGAATGCCCTGGTTAGATTTTCTTCTCAGGGCCACATTTCCCGTTTCAAAAGTGCTTGTAGGGAAATTTCCTGCCCCTATGTGCTAGCACATCCAATGTCAAGCAACCTTTGGGCAATCATAAATCAGGCCTTTAGCGTCAGCTCCCTTTTGGAGGATGAGAAAAGATCAGACTATTCTGTAACATTTAGATCTGCTTATGGAGTGGTGTGGATCCACACGACTCCTACCTAGGGAGTCTTTAAAGGGTGCTTATATTTATAATTGCCTGTGTTGAAAGCTCCCTTTTTCCCCTCTGTTGCTTACAGAAAGGAGTTTGTCCTTTTGCTAAGCTGTGAGAAACAAAAGTTTATGACTGTCAGGAGGCTTTGTTCCCCTTCAGTTTTCCATTCTCACAGTACAAGAGAAGGCCTTTACATTTTATTGAATTGTTATTCCAGTGTGTGTGTGTGTGTGTGTGTGTGTATCAAACCTTGTGCAGCATTAGTAAATTACATACATAAATAAAAAAGCAAACAAACCCAAAACCAACTGCTCAGATTTTAAAATCTGTTTAGTTTATTTTTTAAAACCTCGTTGTACCTGATTTTTAGCAACATAATAAATTGAATGCCTCTCATTGCTTTCAATATTTAGACTTAAGTTTCTCAAGAGGAGATGTGCAGTTTGCATAATGAAATCATTGTAATATGAACGTTATACAGCATGTGAATTACAGGCAAATAGCTAGTGAATTACCTGTCACTGAAGGTCATTCTTTCTCTATCTATTTTTTTACATAAAAGACCACACACACACACACACACCCCCATCCACCCACCCCTAAATAGATATAAAAGAATTTAAAACAATTATTTTTACAGAAAATCAAATGGAGTTGAGTGGTGTATGAAAAAGCTAATATTTGCAGGTGGCTGGTTATTGAAATATCAAACCTGTATATGCAGGTTAGGTGTTTTGTTACTAGGAGCTAATGCCCACAAGGAATGAATGGAGAGAGAGAGAGCCACAATCAGACATTTCTAAAACCTAAAAAGGGCTCCCAAATAATTCATGATGTTGTTATATAACTACAGACATTAGACATGGAAATGATATGTAAGACAATCTGTTGCTAGTGCAGCACTTTTCCCTGAATTATATTGCTTTCATAGAATCATAGAATATCAGGGTTGGAAGGGACCTCAGATGGTCATCTAGTCCAACGACCTGCTCAAAACAGAACGACCTAGTTTTGTCCAACCTAGTTTTAAATGTTGAAAGTAATAGATCATCCCCATGGAAGATTGTTCCACACACCAATAGATCTCACTGTTGAGAACTTTTCCCTGATATTCAGCTTAATTTCCCCTCCTGTTGGTCCTACTTAGAGCTTTACGCTCACACCTTTTTTCTGATATGAGCAAAACCAAACTTAGCATTTTACCAGGTCTATCACACATTTTGTCACCAACCTCCTGTTTCCCCACTTCCAAGGGAAAAGCAGTCATGACTGTTCATTTGCTGCTTATCTTCCTACATTGTATGTGCTACACGACAAGGAATGTGTCTTACAATATGTTTGGATAGTACCTGGCACACTGTGGATCTATATCCATCTGTTGTCTCCTGTCTTATACTTAGATTGTAAACCTTTGGGGCAGGAGCCATCTTTCTGTTCTGTGATTCTAGAACACTTACAGCAGGGTTTGGGTCCATGACTAGGGCTCCTAGAAGATTTGGTATTACAAACAAATCATAAGGGAGAGGGATAGCTCAGTGGTTTGTGTATTGGCCTGTTAAACCCTGGGTTGTGAGTTCAGTCCCTGAGGGGGCCATTTAGGGAACTGGGGTAAAAAAGTGTCTGGGGATTGGTCCTGCTTTGAGCAGCAGGTTGGACCTCCTGAGGTCCCTTCCAACCAGAGTATTCTATGATATTATTAATAATAATTAATCAAACATTATTTATTATTGTTAATTAAGGCGGAGGATATATTTAGGCCTTGTTCCCTTAGCCTTCAGCTGTTACTGCAGGAGCTATGAGTAGTCGCCGACATTTTAATAACTTTTGCAAGGGGTGGTGGTTCAAACACGCTGGGGTTCTGAGGTGGCTGATGAGTCTTGTGTCTTATTTACACGCATTGGCCCTAACCTTTCGATCTGGCTGAGCTGCACTAAATACAGAACTGCCAGGGGCTGAGTAAAAGGGCAAAGGGAGCTGTAGGGCACCTTTAAGTAAGTAAGTCAGAGCAGCCTAAGGGCTGCAGTATTGACTTCCAGGCCTGGTTGCATCACCACAGAGGGAAGGACCAGAAAAGTGCCCAGGGGCTGGTCCATTGGATATTTAATTGTCACAGCCTTGCTGTGAGCTAGATATTTTACAAATGTGGAAACTGAGGCCCGGAGAGGTTAAGGCCACTTTTCAACTTTCAAACTTGGGTCGATAAAGTTAGTCACCTAATTCCATATTTATATACCTAAATAACAGAGGCGTGTTTTCAGAAATGCTGATCCCCTGTAAGTCCCATTAAAGTTTATGGGAGTTATGAATGCTCAGCACCTCTGGATTTAGGTCGCTAACTTTTATCACCCAAGTTGGAAAATTGAGTCCTATGTGACTTGACCAAGGCCGGAGAGGTCTATGGCTGAGATCAGACCCTTGCTCTGTCCATCAGACTATTCATAGATTCTAGGACTGGAAGGGACCTCGAGAGGTCATCGAGTCCAGTCCCCTGCCCGCATGGCAGGACCAAATACTGTCTAGACCATCCCTGATAGACATTTATCTAACCTACTCTTAAATATCTCCAGAGATGGAGATTCCACAACCTCCCTAGGCAATTTATTCCAGTTTTTAACCACCCTGACAGTTAGGAACTTTTTCCTAATGTCCAACCTAGACCTCCCTTGCTGCAGTTTAAACCCATTGCTTCTGGTTCTATCCTTAGAGGCTAAGGTGAACAAGTTTTCTCCCTCCTCCTTATGACACCCTTTTAAATACCTGGAAACTGCTATCATGTCCCCTCTGTCTTCTCTTTTCCAAACTAAACAAACCCAATTCTTTCAGCCTTCCTTCATAGGTCATGTTCTCAAGACCTTTAATCATTCTTGTTGCTCTTCTTTGGACCCGCTCCAATTTCTCCACATCTTTTTTAAAATGCGGTGCCCAGAACTGGACACAATACTCCAGCTGAGGCCTAACCAGAGCAGAGTAGAGCGTAAGAATGACTTCTCGTGTCTTGCTCACAACACACCTGTTAATATATCCCAGAATCATGTTTGCTTTTTTTGCAACAGCATCACACTGTTGACTCCTATTTAGCTTGTGGTCCACTATAACCCCTAGATCCTTTTCTGCCGTACTCCTTCCTAGACAGTCTCTTCCCATTCTGTATGTGTGAAACTGATTTTTCCTTCCTAGGTGGAGCACTTTGCATTTGTCTTTATTAAACTTCATCCTGTTTACCTCAGCCCATTTCTCCAATTTGTCCAGATCATTTTGAATTATGAACCTGTCCTCCAAAGCAGTTGCAATCCCTCCCAGTTTGGTATCATCCGCAAACTTAATAAGCATACTTTCTATGCCAATATCTAAGTCGTTGATGAAGATATTGAACAGAGCCGGTCCCAAAACAGACCCCTGCGGTACCTCACTCGTTATGCCTTTCCAGCAGGATTGGGAACCATTAATAACAACTCTCTGAGTACGGTTATCCAGCCAGTTATGCACCCACCTTATAGTAGCCCCATCTAAATTGTATTTGCCTAGTTTATCGATAAGAATGTCATGCGAGACTGTATCAAATGCCTTACTAAAGTCTAGGTATACCACATCCACAGCTTCACCCTTATCCACAAGGCTCGTTATCCTATCAAAGAAAGCTATCAGATTGGTTTGACATGATTTGTTCTTCACAAATCCATGCTGGCTGTTCCCTATCACCTTACCACCTTCCAAGTGTTTGCAGATGATTTCCTTAATTACTTGCTCCATTATCTTCCCTGGCACAGAAGTTAAACTAACTGGTCTGTAGTTACCTGGGTTGTTTTTATTTCCCTTTTTATAGATGGGCACTATATTTGCCCTTTTCCAGTCTTCTGGAATCTCTCCCGTCTCCCATGATTTTCCAAAGATAATAGCTAGAGGCTCAGATACCTCCTCTATTAGCTCCTTGAGTATTCTAGGACGCATTTCATCAGGCCCTGGTGACTTGCAGGCATCTAACTTTTCTAAGTGATTTTTAACTTGTTCTTTTTTTATTTTATCTGCTAAACCTACCCCCTTCCCATTAGCATTCATTATGTTAGGCATTCCTTCAGACTTCTCGGTGAAGACCAAAACAAAGAAGTCATTAAGCATCTCTGCCATTTCCAAGTTTCCTGTTACTGTTTCTCCCTCTTCACTGAGCAGTGGGCCTACCCTGTCTTTGGTCTTCCTCTTGCTTCTAATGTATTGATAAAAAGTCTTCTTGTTTCCCTTTATTCCCGTAGCTAGTTTGAGCTCATTTTGTGCCTTTGCCTTTCTAATCTTGCCCCTGCATTCCTGTGTTGTTTGCCTATATTCATCCTTTGTAATCTGTCCTAGTTTCCATTTTTTATATGACTCCTTTTTATTTTTTAGATCGTGCAAGATCTTGTGGTTAAGCCAACGTGGTCTTTTGCCACATTTTCTATCTTTCCTAACCAGCGGAATAGCTTGCTTTTGGGCCCTTAATAGTGTCCCTTTGAAAAACTGCCAACCCTCTTAGTTGTTTTTCCCCTCAGTCTTGATTCCCATGGGACCTTACCTATCAGCTCTCTGAGCTTACCAAAATCTGCTACCTTTTACTCTAGTTGGCTGCCCCGGCTTGTGACTAGAGATTACACTGGTGGCTGAGATGCAAGTTAAAGGGGAGATTGCAGTGACCATAGTAGCTTAGGTGGCACTGCCTCTTACAGCTGGTCTGGGAACTTCCCCACAATCAAGAGACCTAGCTCTGCTTTTTCCATATCCCAAAGGCCAGTCCTGGCTGGCTGTGAGGGGGCTGTGATTCTGTTATGATCTGCGGGAGAAAATCAGTGGAAAGCTTGTATCTGTTCACATTGTTAGTTTCCAGGCTATCATCTGGAGGGAAAGGGCTAGCTGTGTGCTTTCTTGTCACATGAAAACTGAGATTCTCTGTTACATTCCAAGCACTCTTAACCCAGGGGATGCCTCAAGCCATGGGCTCCGTGGTCTCACAATATCTGACTTTGCCCTTTTATTAAGGCCTTACACAAATGGAGACTTGGTATCGGTTCAGGGGGTGGAGGAGGGGAGGGGGCTTATGGTCAATGCATTGCTTCCTCTGAAGAAGTGGCCTCTTGTGTCGGACATGGTACATTTTTTAATTGTCAAATTGCTGCAAATGCTGAGCAAGATTGTGCCTGGCTTTAGGGCGTGTGGGTATGAGAGGGGGGATGAGGGGAAATAAGGCTCAAAGGGGCCTTCCCCCACCTTCTGTGCTCTGGTGCAAAGGCCAGATATAGTAGCGACCCCTGTGCTTGAGAAGTGCAGGGACCTCTCCTTCCTAACACCTTTGTAGATGCAATTCACCCCAAACGCTGGGTGCATCAGAAGCAGAAATCTGCACCATCTGAAAGGATGGTCCAGTGTTCATCTTTCTCGTATGCAGGAGGAGTTGTGGAGGCACGCTCCATCCCTGCTTAACTGCCTGAGTGCTCCCTAGTATATGGGGCAAGATGCGAGTCAGAGACTACCCCATGTATCAGGTGTATCACTTTAAAGTGCTGGTTCTTTATTGGGTCATCAGCCTTCAGGAGAATGCTACCATGTACACAGGAACATACAAAAATGGCCATACTGGGTCAGACCAGTGGTTCATCTAGCCCAATATCCTATTTTCTGACCATGGCAGGTGCCAGATGCTTCAGAGAGAATGAATAGAACAGGGTAATTATCGAGTGATCCACTCCCTGTCATCAGTGGCGGATTAGCTATTGGACCAATGGGGCCCGTGCCCAGGGGCCCCAGCCAATTGGGGGGTCCCCAGAAAAATGGGCGCCTCTGTGCTCTGATCTGCTCCAACCAGCGCTCCTGCCAGGAAGTGGGGTCAGGGCACGGGAGCTTCCCCCGCTCCTCAGTAGGAGCGCCAGGAGGGCGGAGCGGGGCAAGCCCCCGCACCCTGACCCCATTTCCCCAGCAGGAGCGCTGGTGGGGGTGGGGAACCCCACTTGCTCTGGCCCAGGGCCTCACAAACCCCTAATTTGCCGCTGTCTATCATCAGCTCCCAGCTTTTGGTATGTAGCCGCAAAAATCAGCAAGGAAGGGGTTAATGACATGCTGATTAACCTGGCAGATATATACAAACCCAGTGCTCCTCAATGGATATGTAAATATTTTGATGCAAGGCCACTTACCACTGGCACCAAAGATATAATGTCACCTGTATTTGTGTTTAACCTTCCATTTGGATTTCTCACTGTGAAATTGCTTCTGTTTTGAGCACTTAATTACATGTGTGTGCATGTGTTTTTGCTATCACTGCTGCTAAGTGAGTCTGGAAATGCACTGACGGTGCCTTCATTTGCAGGTTATATCCTTTACCTATTCACCTTCTTTTGCTTTCTTCAGAGACGTAGGGAATTTACTGCAAGTGCCAAACTTACAAATTTGGAAACTGGAGTCTTTTGTTTGTCAATAGGATGGTTAGAAGGGATGAGGTGGTACCTCAGTCTGGGGAATTGTTAGGCAGTGAGTGTAATGATTTGGTGGCTGTTGGATAGCAAATCAAATTGGGGATACTGGGAGGGATGGTCTGAGAGAGCTCTATGTAGAGAAAGTGGGAGGTGGCAGTGTTTCTGGAAGGTGGCAAAGAGTTGGAGTAGGAGGATGTAGCTGTAGGATGTGGGAGTGGGATGGTGAAGGGAACTGCAATGGAAGGAACTGGCTGGGGTCAGTGGATAGGACATGAAGGAGAAACAGTGGTGGCAGGGGACTGAAGCATACAAAAAATCACTGCGACCATATGGTAAAGGCTTTATTTAGCATCTAGGTTCTGTTCAGGAGCAGAATTCTTGCAACATTTCTAGAATTGCATACATATCATTCCTGGGACATATCCCATCCCTTATAACTACTGCACCACCAATCACAGGTCAAGTTTCCCCACATTGTCCAATCAAATCGTCTCTACCCTGGTCTGAAGAGACCATCTGCAGTGTAGTTCAGTCTGTGCCCATTCAAATTGTCTCTGATGAGACTGCCAACAAGGTCTGGATTTGTGATGAAACCCCCATCCTCACTCATTAACACAGGCCACAAAACAGCTGTCAGATAGTGACCGCTATTAATCAGTAGTGACCTTTGAACAGAAGATAGACTCTACAGATTATTAGCAGACCCTTGAGCCAGCCAGTCTCCCCTCTTTGCTTTGCCTCCTTGGTAGAGACTGGTCAAATCAGATGTGGTTCTATTTTCCTTTTTAATATGACTTCAATGGGCAGGTTTTGGTTTAACAAATCATCTCTGGGCCCCAGTTTGTAAAGTGAATCCCTGGAGTCTGTAAAGACTCAGTAAATGGTTCTATCAAATAGCGATGAGATCTATCTATCTAGCCCAATACTTATGTAATCCTCACCACTGTAGCATCTAAGCGCCTAGCTGAGGGTGCAGGCTTTGATTTTGGTTTAGGAAAAAATCACTAGTTGGGGGGTTTTATATTGAAAAAACAAAATCGGGGCAAATTGGATCATTGTCCCATTTTACTTGAAGCATGAAAGTTGGGAGGGTGGAGATGAAGTTAAATAGTCTCATTCCGGTTTGGTTCCATTTCCCCTTCTCGTATGTGTGGCGATAGGCAAGTATAAACCCCTATCACTAAATTCATTTAAACAGCCTTTGTGATAATTCCTAGTTTCTAGAATCCTACAAATGCAGTGACTGCTTTTCTTACTGTCAAATGTGACACACATTTATCATTTAAAAGCAAGAATATTGTGCTCTATCTCCGCTATTGCAAAACAAATAATTAATAACAGTAGCACTGCGCTGGAGGAGGTGAGGGGGAGCGTTTTGGAATAGCTTTAATAAGAAAAATAATGATTAAATGTTGTGGTGCTGTATAATGTTATAATTGGATGGCACAGTTACATTTTGTTTACCTTATTGGTAATGCAATTTATTTTCACACACTTTGAGAATCTTAAGTGTGAGCTGGATCTCAGAGGAGAGCCAAGGCTACACTGATATTTTCCCCTGGACCTTAGTGAGCTTGGGAAGTATAGGATCACATGCAAACTACTCTTGAAGGGTTAAATGACACTGATTTGTAAAGGTTGCTCTTTGATTTTCTGGATATAATTACAAAATCTCGCTGCTTTCTTTCTTTGTTATTGATAGCTGAAGGGCCTTCCTACCTGCAAATTTCATCTCGGGAGAATTGTGATGTTTTCCTTTGTAAATTGTGGTGACATGTTGCCACATAGCTGTTGTGGGTGGAGATGGATCTCTGTGTATAAAAAACAAAAAGCATCTTCATGTTATTAGTGGAAATTGAAAAGCTTCTCTGTTTTATTAGTATATATTTTTAGTTAGGGAGTGTGTGCTTTTGTGAAAAGTTCCAGACTTACAGTCATGAAGACTGGGGGCCAAAGCAAGTTGAGCTCAAGCAGTGGAAGTGTAGATATCCCTACACTGGTCCCAACAACTGTAACCTGGAGAAGCTACTCCCAGGGCTGAAAGGTAATTCAGTCTGAGTTAATCCTTGGAACCCATTAGTGCCATACAAATTGTACAGTAAGACCAAGGTACAGGCCTGAGCTGGATCCCTGAATCTAAACACTCCAAACATTGAGGGGGTTCAGAATTCTGTCATAATTTTGTGGATCTCAGTTTCATGTTGTCTCCACAGTCTGCAATGGAGATTAAAGGTTGCTATAACTGACCAGAATCTCTTTAACGCTGGGATTTTCAAAGAGCCCTAATGCATTAAGGTGCCTAGACTGCTTGACTTTCAATGGTAGCTGGGTACCTCTTACATTCCTTAGATGATCTCTTCTTTCATCTCTACCACAGGTAGTGAGCTATGAGCCAGTTATTCAGTTGGTGACTGCTGAATTAAATAGAGCTCCATTGATTTACACATGTCAGGGATAGTGTAGATATACTTGGTCCCTCCGCAACATAACCTCTTGGGGTCCCTTCCAGCCCTATATTTCTATGAATCTGTGATTCTATTTTGAAAATCTAACCTTGGCTCTGTATATACCCCAATCCCAACTCTGCTCAAACTCTGGGGAGATAAAGGGCATTGCCATCTGGACCCGCATCTTGGACCCTGAACTCATCTCTACAAGAACTGAACAGAGATCTCCAAAGTTCACTGGACATTAACAGTCTGGGCTAGAGTTGAATTGGCATCATAGATGTAAACAGCTCTGAGGTTCTGTTTTACCAGACCTTCTGTTCAACGTGTATATAAGGCTGCTAGAAGGGCTGGTGAAGTGATAAGAGCTGTGGTGCCTTCCATACGCTGATAATGCCCAGCTCCAATATCCATCTCATTTGACATGCCTGTGACAAGTCTGATTGACGGGAGGGATTAGGTGGGAGCTCGTTTGCTGAGGCTGAATCCGGAAAAGATGAAGGTGACTCTCTAAGGGCCTGGAAGAAATGGTGGAAAATATAACATCTTCTCCCTAAGGAGCAGGATGAGGGAGTTTGGATGTTTGGCATTGGGTGATATTTTGTATGGTAGACTTTATTTTATTAAGATCCATTCCTGGATGGGCTCATGCACTGGGTGATGACTGTTATATTTTGTTGTATTATTAAAAGAGCTGCATCTTAATGTGGGTTAGTTGTGAGTCTTTGGGTTTGTAACTGAATTGCTTTTTGTTTTGTACAAATTATACTATTAGTGAGGTGTGAGAGTAAATGAAAATAAACAAGACAGTCCATCACCACTCCCCATTATGTTGTCTCATCCCCAATCTCTATTACTTTAAATGATCGTCTCCTGGTTATAACAGACAGGTGGTGGTGTGGAGTCAGATTCCTTTTGATAGAACCCCCTGAATTTTTTTTTCTCGGATGCAAAATCAGTTTTTCAACCATCCATATTATTAAAGTTCTTTTGAGTCCTGTGTGTGTGTGTGTATGTGTGTGTGTGTGTAGGGTCGTCTCAAAGTACAATTTGTCTAAAGGAACCCCCCAGTCTGAGCGTATCCCCTGTCTTATACTATCACCATTTGCCTGACTCTCATTTACATTAAAGCCACTTGACACTGCCGCTATACACTGCAGTATAAAGTAGCATACGTTACTTAGGGGACAGTGGGTAAGGCCAGAATGTATGTCATTGAAGGACACTGAAACCAGAATTCCCCTCTTCTATTACAGAAATGCCTGTGCTGATCCACTCTGAACATTCCATAGTGTACAATCCCCTTTATGATTCTTCCTTTCTAAGCCCTGGTGAGCTGGACTAGTGGTTCCCCATTGAGCTTCAGAATGACAAATCTAAGGATATGTTTTCAAGAGCTCTTAAAGACTTTTATTTTTATACAGTTCCTGCAAGGTACTGCTGTGCTTGTTTTCTTATCAATTCATTTTCTTGTTTGTTGCTGCATTTACTCTATATTTAGCACATGTTAAAAGAGGCCAAATAGATTGGACAGATACAAAATCACACAGTAGGGCCTTATTTACCATACTGTAATAATTATGTAGCACAAACCTAACACCTTTTTTACTACCATACTTTTCTTTTCTTTTTTCTGCCTCTTTCTTTTGTGGGAGCTGCAGTTGCTCAGTACCTCTGAAAATCAGGTCACATTTACTTAAAGACACATATTGAAGCTTAACTTTAGGCACCCAGATTTGAACAATTTGGTCTGATTGTATTATAATTAAGATCTGTTATATACATTCACTGCAATAAGCTATGTTAAAGCAATGCTAAGGCTATATAGAACTCAAAAGTCAGGAAATATTAAAGTTAAGATTGTAGGCTCAATTTTAACTTCACCTCCATGAGCATATGCATTAGAACACAGGTTTTAATTAAAGGAGCACATTCTATTTCCCCTGGAAGCCCAATATTCTGAACAACCTATCCTATTCTGATACATCTAGAATGACTGGTGAACATGCGATTAAGCATTGCACTGAACATTGCATGCACACAAAGGAGGATTATTAAAGACGCACACTTAAATTTTACTATTGTAATTCAAATTGTGTTTATTTGTAATAACCATGAAATCTAAATGACGCATTGATGTGGGGTTTAAAAACAAAAAACAACCACCCTCACACACACACCAAGCAACCCAGCCAACCAACAGAAGAAAGGATACTTACTAATTCTATAACTAACAGGCACGTGTTGGCAAAAGTCTGTCTATCTTTCATTGTCATTAGCAAACTGTTCTCTTGAGACCCAATCCTGTTCCCATGGAAGTCAATGAGGAAATCCAGTGACCGATGCTAGATTTACATATATGATGGGTGAAGGCAGGGGATTTCAGTAGAGTTCCCTCAATTCTGGTGGTTAGTTCCCTGGCTGATCTGTTGAATGGCCGTATGGGCTAGTACTGGACATGGAACTGTGTAGAGCCGGGGTCTGTTCACTGCTTGACCACCGTCTTATGGTGTGATATCTGGCAAATCACTTGTGCTCTTTCTCATTTTTCCCATTTGTATAATGGAGACAAAAAATACTCTGATACCTCACTGTGGTGATGTGAAGGTTGGTTAGCTAATGAACATATAAAGTTCCAAGTATTAGTATTATCTGACAGAGCCCAAACCTATTGACTTCCACTGCACAAATGCAAGATGTGTTTCTTTGAGGGGTGATTGGTTATGTGTAACTGCTGAGGTTTTTTGAGGAATATTCTTTGCATTTTGTTTCTTGGAAAAGAGTAAAACATTGTATATATTTAAATAAATATTGTACATGACCCCAAACCCATGGTGGGTAGGGCTCCTTTGATTGATTGATAAATCAATCAATACATATTAAGGGGAAGTGAGGAGGGGTCCAGATTTTTGTCCCATCTGTTTCTAACTTAAGCGTAATCATCGGTTTATTATAGTTATATGTGAAAATCTAGCCACAGCTTTCAGTATCTTTCAGGTCTCTCATGCACTGCTTCCCTCCAGTGGTCTCAATATTCTTAGGGAGATAGATGACTGTATCGGAAAGTTAGCCACATATAATTTGTCACCTCTTGGCACGAATGACAATAGTCTCTCTTCTTTGGAAACACACAGAGGTAGGATAGCGAGGAAGCTAAATAACTTCTCACCCTTAGGACTTAGTTCTTTCAACTCAGTGCTGAAGGCAGCTGGAAGCTAGAGTGGGAAAACTAAACTACTGGAGCATTGCATGTTTAACACGGCATGTGAATATGAATGAGAGGACTTTAGTTTTCGCTGAGGCCAACCCTTGAAAATTGTCTTGAAAGAAATATTGACAGTGTGATCACAAAAAAAGTTCCCCTGAAAAGAGTTGTTTTTTACACACAAAATCTATTATTGATGTCCCGTTATTGACAAATTGGAGGAAGCGACAGAAGAAATGGCAGGCCCCAGATTCAGGACTTTGAAAATGAGCTTGTCAGAAAAATTAAGAAATACACAGCACTGGCAGGGAGATGGATTGGATGATCTCACAGGTCTTTTTTGGCCTCTAATTGCTAGGATTTTATGATGTTGTTCTACAGTATGGAGAGCAAGGAAATTGATTAATGGTCTAGAGGGTTTGATGTATGAAGGGAGTTGAAATGAACTGAATATGTATTGCTTGTCCAAACTATGACTAAGAGGCGGATATGCTAAGCATCTACAAAACTACTTGAAGGGTGGGAGGGAGAGGAGTTGTATAGTGTGGTTCCAGGAGCCAGGTGAAATTTAGTATAAATACACTTTACCCTGATATAACACTGTCCTCGGGAGCCAAAAAATCTTTCTGCGTTATAGGTGAAACCGCATTATATTGAACTTACTTTGAACCACCGGAGTGCACAGCCCCGCCCCCCTGGAGTGCTGCTTTACTGCATTATATCCATCATGTTATATTGGGTCACGTTATATCGAGGTAGAGGTGTATTAGAAATAATCTCCTAGCATTGAGTGGTGGAAGCACCATCACTTGAATCATTTAAATCTGGCTGGACAAAGGGCTGGAGGATATGCTGAAGGCAACAATCCGGGCACGAGTGAGGAAAGTGGATTGGATTAAAGTGGATTGGATTATCTGGTGGACAATATTTATTTGATATGGGTAGTATAGTATTAATTAAAAAATGGCATCTGGAACATAATCATTTTAGGAGCTCTATTTGGGGTGATGTCACCTCAGCAGAACCCTGCTGTGGTGACAAGATTCCCCCCCCACCCCCCCGGCCTTAACTTCCCTCTTGCTAGACCAGACCACAACATGCCTGCAGACAGTGAGAAGTAGTCTGAGAACAGGGTATGCCCTGGCCCATCTGAAGACCACTGACTCGCTTCCCTGCTTGCCACCCTACAAAGGGCTCTTGTGGAGAGGCGTCTCTGCTAACACACCCTCACCATCCTGCTCAGCAGAATACTCTGTGTGAGGGAGCCTGCTGTCAAAGTTCTTGCCTCTCAACAGAGGGCCCTGTGTGTGGAGACCCTCGTGCCACTCCATGAGAGGGCTTTCTGTGGGGCCACCACCAGCACCACACAGTCACGCAGCTGCAGCCTTCTGCTGAGTTGGTGTCAGCAATGTCTGCACCCCAGTTTTCAGGAAGGGCAGCAGGTGATCAACCCAACCAGAACCTCTGCTCCTGGGGGTAATGCTGTCTTGGTCCCATCCTCCCAGGAAGTCCCCAAAATATTCTCCTTCAAATCTCTTCATTAGCCTCAAAACTCTTTCAGACAAGTTTCCACCCCAGCGCTATCCCTCCCACAAGCCTTTGGCTATGAAACAGACCATATCTGCCACATGCTTTCCTTGTAATACAACACAGTGTTCCCTCCCCATCATTTGCTGTTATCTGCCCCTTCCCTGAAGCCACTTCCAGGAGACTGTTTTCATTATTTGCTATGTTGTCTGTGTGATTTTAATTGTAAGCTCTGCTGGGAAGGGACCGTGTCAGTAAAGCACCATGCAAACCTATGGCGCTGTGGTATAACAGCCATGATGGTGTTCTTCTGCGTTTGAGAAAGTCTGTTTGCTGGCGAGATTAATTAACTGCATATGCTGCATGCTAACAGAGCGGGTTTGTATTGTAACCATAAACCTGTTTGACTCCGCTATGAATAAGCTGTGGCTGTCATCCCCCAAGTAAATAAATGTGGCATCTGGCTGTTATGATTGGCACAGGGCTGGGAATGGTGGTGGTTTGCCAGGGTTATGTAATATGAATGTAAACAGGGTCAGGTGTACATTTTCTGTTTGATGCCCCCTACTATACTTCCTTTGTCTTTTTCCCCCCTTCCCAGACCTTGATGGCACCCAATGATTTTGGATTAATTTATTTGCCATCATCAGATGATTGATGCTGTTTCGCTTTGGTACTTTGTAACTTTCCAATTCTTTAGTTGTCAGCATGACAAGCACTCAGTGATTAATTAGAGCCTTTATTTTGCTCCTTTATTGTTGCTGTTCAGTCAAAGCTAAATTCTTGTTTTCCAGCAAATAATAAATATTCCCAAATGCAGGATTTTATGATTTATATCAGAGTATCCTCCTTTATTCTTTTCTATTATTGAGAATTTTTTTAGCAAATTTATATGCTCATGAAAGGTGACAAATTGACAGCTTTTCAGAAAGAAACCCTGAGTTTGCTTTCAAAATTGGTACAATAGGGACAGCACCGCAAGCATACCACTGTGCCCCTTGAGTGTGGTTCAACCCTTTCACTTCTCAGGGCACCTAGAGAGTAATTAAGGCCAGGTCTACACTACAGACTTCTGCTGGCACAGCTGTGTCAGTCGGGGGTGTGAAGAGGTGTGGTCCCTGACTGACATAGTTGTGCTTTTACTGGTATAGCTTGTTTTGCTTATGGGGAATGGTTTTATTTTATCAGTAAAAAGTGCCTCTTTGTCAGTATAGTTACAGCCACACTCAATGTGATTTGTTGGTATAGAATGCTGGTGTTCCTATACTGGCAAAGTGCTCATAATGGAGACATGGCCTAAACCTGGAGCTTTGCTCAGACTGCCAAAGAAACTACTAAGCAACACTAATTATGGTGGTGGCTTTGGGATGGTTTACATATGTCCCCTGGGAATAATCTGAACCAGAGACTGTGGGGCACGCTCCCCTACGGAGGTGCAGAGGAACGTTCATGGGGACGCGGCGGGGCCCAGGCCAGCCCCCGTAGGTGGCGGGGAGGGAGCGCCACCTAGCCCCGTTCTGCTCCCAGCTCTGCTCCAGCCCTGCCATGTACCCAGCCTCGGCCCAAGAGCCCGGCCCCTCGGCCCCAGTTGCATCCCTGCTCCTGACTACAGCTCCCGAGGGGAGTGGGAAGGGCATGGGCATATTATATTAGGGGTAAAGGGAGTGCGACTTAAAAAGTTTGGGGGCCACTGATCTAAACTTATTTCACCTAAGCTGCCATACAAACATAAAAGGTGACCACTCTGGATCACTATTCATCTGAGTTGGATTGGAACACATGATCCTAAAGAAATAGTCTCTGAAATCTCACTACCAATTTCCTGAGCCATCCATTTCTTGCATATAGCACAGCTTTGAAAAAATGTGTTTGATTCACACAGGACATGCACATTTTCACAACTGCATGTGCAAAAAATTCAGTAGCAAGTACAGCAATTGCACGTGGCAATCTGCTCATACTTTTGCATTTGCAGTTGCGCCTGTAAAAAGGTGATAAACTGCTCTTGGAGTTTTTGTCCTAATTTCCTATGACAATTTTTTCCCATTAAGATATCATATAAGAACAAACTCACCATGTATACTATATGATTCCCATTGTTGGCTGAACCATTATTTTTTTTATTTTTTTAATATTGTCACATATGTGGTATATAGCTTTTGGTGGTACACATTATCTTTCTTCCTTACTGGAGTTTATTAAGTGTTTCGTCTAATTTATTTTTGATGCTTTGAATTTTTTGTTTCCACTATTTGTATGACTGACTGCAGCTGAAGTTAGAGCAACTTGGCTCATTAGGAAATGAAACAAATTAGCTGAAGTAAATTAGAAAAGTAAAATTCATATTATAATACTTCTACTGGTTGGTTATATTCTTCCTTTATGGAAAATTCAATACAAAGTTAATTAAAAAAGATAAGCAAAAAGCAAGAAAAAACATTTTTAAAAATGCCCCGGAGTTCACAATCCTATATCAGTTCAATTTATGGTATTGAATAGATGTGTATTTTCGTTTGGAGGTATATAAATGTCATTTTTGAGTTACTGATTCTGGCAAAAGGGTGAGGATCACCTATGGAAGATTCATGCCATGAAAGTCTCATGCCTATTTAAGGACAAGTACATATTTCATGCATGACTTTTGTTCCATGCATGTGATATCCTGGCCTATTTACTAGCATAGGCATGTCCATTTTTTCCAGTATTTTTTAAATGTGGGTTGAATTTTCTACTTCGAATTTTAATTGTAAACTGCTGTGAAAAAAGCATCATATTTCCAAGGGCGCATAATGGTGAATACACTGAGGTTTTATTAATGATCACAATGCTGCTTGACAGAATTAAACCTAAGCATGAGGAAAAAAAAGGAACCTCTTCTCTGCCTTTAGCAAGATTAATTATATAGTTCATATAGAGTAGAGTATAATGGGCTGATTAAATTGTGTTTATGAAGTTTTGCTACACTGCCACAACAGTAACCGAAATGCTGGGCACACTGCGAGTTCAGTTTTTATTAAAATTTGGCGTCTTTAAATATCATTATTAATTTGATGATAGCTTTATACTATTTTTCTTATAGCCCTTGATACACAGTTCTTCATAGAATACTACAGTTTGTTCTCTGGATTTTGATGATATTCCTTGGTGGCAATACCATTGTTTTAAAAACTCTGCTATTTCTTGGGGGCTGCTTTGTATTTTTTTGGTGGCATAGCATTTCCTTTGGCCTAACCTATAGGCAGACTTTGATAAAATTAAAAGACTGTTATTTAGATTGCAAAGTCAAACACTAGAAAATGCCAGATTTACAATGGTCTGTGCAATCTTAATTTGAACCCCTTGGGCATTCAACCTGTGCAATAGGCAGGGATTTTGCAGAAAAATTAATATGTGATCATGTAATTGCAGACTGTGCCATAATGTACATGCACAAGGGGCCAAATTAAGGTTTCATGGGAAACCATAAATCTGGCACTTACAGAACTTCTGAGTGTTTGATTTTGCACCCTAAATAATGTTCTTTTAACTTACCTTTTTGTATGTAATTTCCTATGTTTTTTTCAAAAGGAGAATGAGAAAAAAAATTCTATTATGTACAACTGTAAGAAACACTGCAGCAGGGTTCAAACTCTGAGCATTCAGCACTGCAGCACAGACTTTTGTCACTTCAACTAAAGGAGTAACTGTAATAGTTGTCAGCAGGAGAAGGCTGTTATCCCAGAATGGGAGGGTGGGCTTCTTGCACCATATGCTGAGACCTGCAGGTGATGGTGGTTATGGTTAGTGTCTGGCTCAGCATCTCTCATCAGTCTGGGAGCTGGGAGAACTTCTGCCCAATATAATGCCCTAAGGGGTGGGTACCCATGTGCTGGGTCTGGGGGGCTGACAGGGGAGCTTGGCATCACTCTTTATTGCCTCTCATCAGCCTGGAAGTAGGGGAGCTCTGGATCTATGTTGTGCCCTCTGTGGGGAAGGGGAAAATGGGACACTGGGGCTGTGTGGTTGGTCTGAGGTGCTGTAGGTGCTCCTGCCTCATACAGTGCCCCCAGGAGAGATGCCAGGCATGTTGGGGGGGGGGAGAAGGGGTTGTTGGGAAAGCCTATCACTGCTTTCACCCCATCTTCATCCTACTACAGCTGTTTTGGCAGTTCCCAGGCATTACTAGCCCAGATTATGTGGTGATGACAGGCCCAGGTGCTTTAGAAAGTTCAGTGATTGAGACAGGGTGCCAAAATTTCCCTATGGAAAGTAAATAAGAAAAGGAGAATGACTATTTTTAACACATTACAACTCTGTAGCTAAATCTGAATGGAATTGCACAAAGACAACAAATCCAAGAAAAACAACCCAAAAGAAAAATTCTACAACCTCATCTCCCATGAACCCACCTCAGGGACCATCTACATGCTTCCCAAGAAACACACAGAAGGGAACCCAGGCAGAGCCATCATATCTAGCCATGGCACTCTTACTGAAGGAATATCATGGCTCAAAGAAATCATCCTCAAATTACTCACCACACAACGGGCCAGCCTCCTACAGGACACAACCAACTTCCTCCAAAACCTCATCAACAGTAACAGAACACCATCCTTTCCACCATGGATGTCACCTCCCTGTACACCAACATCCCTCACAATGACAGCATTGCTGCCTGCCTCAAATATCTACAAGACAATGGATAACAGTCATGCTATGTCTGCACTAAAGAATTTACAGCAGCATAGCTGTATCAATGCAGCTGCAGCACTGTAAGATCGCCTGTGTAGCCGCTCTATGCTGATGGGAGAGAGCTGTCCCATTGATATAATTAAACCACCCCCAACGAGCAGCGGCAGCCACGTCAGTGGGAGAGCGTCTCCCCCTGACATACACTGACAGAAGTGCTGGGTGGACAGTGCTAACTTATGTCGCTCGGGGGGGTTCAGACCCCTGAGCGACATTAGTTACACTGACAAAAGTGCTAGTGTAGACATACTCTCAGATATCCACCCCAAACACCCCGCCAAACTCATCCGTGTCTTTATTATCCATAATCATTTTACATTCAACAACAAACACTTTTTGTCCAAACCATGGGAACAGCCCTGGATACTAAGATGGCTCCCCAATATGTTAATCTCTTCATCAGCCACCTTGAAGAAAAATTTCTGGACAATTGCACCATGAAACCAATGATAAACCTGACATACATTGACAATATTTTCATCCTCTGGACTGATGACATAAACTCCCTCATAGATTTCCACCACAATTTCAACAGCCACTATGCATCCAGCAAAATCTCTCTAGAACACTCCCATACCAGCACCGACTTCCTAGGTACTGTGATCTGCTTCAAAAGTGCGACCCTACAGACAACTAGATACGAGAAAGTCACTGATCACCATATTTCCAGTAACAACCACAAATGCATCGAGAAATCTGTTATCTACAGACAGGTGCTCAGATACCACGGAATAGGCTCAGAGTAGAAAGTCCAGGATACAAACTGAACACACTCAAAGTGCCTTCACCAAACAAGAGAAGTAGATCACGTCATGGAATGGGCCATCCAGATACCCCGAGAAAACCTGCTTCAATACAGAAAATAAAACCTTTCGACCACACACACCCTAGTTGTCATCTAACACCGCACACTGGAACCCATATAGTGTATAATTAAACAATTACAACCCATACCTGATGGGGACCACGTTCTGAAAGAAATTTTTCCTGAACCTCCACTTCTGGCTTTCAAACAACTCTCCAACCCCATCAAGCTCATCATCAGAAGCAAGCTCTCCACAGACGAGGACACATCAACTCAAAGCGGCACCAGACCCTGCCAGAACAACAGATACAAAACCTGCACATGCATCTCCACTACTATGATAATCAACATCACCCCCCAACACATACCTATCACAACATGTGATGTTCGTCCTCAAAATGCACTAAATGCTCCAGTAAGAACAATGTGGGTGTTTACTGGTTCTTTTCCCCACTACGGAGAATGCACAAGATCACAGATTCTTGAGCTGAAGAAAGTATGTCATTTATTGGCTGCTTCAGTGAGTGATCAGTCCACCAAAATAGGGCACAGCATAGGGCTAAATGCAAGTGGACTTCCACATTCAGGTGCTCACCTTAAACACATCGTTACAAAGTTATTCATTATATACTGTATAAGCACTTTCCTCCTAACACTAAGATCAGTCTGCTAACTCAGTTGTTTATCTGACTGGACTTCTGACCAGTTGTTTACTTGATCAGGTTGCTGACCAAGCTTTGTACCTGGCTGTTCTCTATCCTTGATAGACAAGCAGGCAACGTTTCATATGTCCCAGCACCTAAAAATTCTACATATGACATATTGTACAGTGAGTAAAACCAGACAATTATGACACTCTTGAATGAACCCACACAGAAAAATGATAAAAGACAAAAACACCATATCACCTGTGGATGAACACCTTTCACAGAGCAATCACTCCATATCTGACCTCTCAGTCCTCAACTTCAAAGGAAACCTGCACAACACCTTCAACAGATGAGCCTGGGAGCTTAAATTCATTACTTTGCTAGACACTAAAAATCATGGACTTAATAAGGACACAGAATTTATGGTTTATTACAACAATCCACTTACCCCTCCCCTTTTTCCCTAATACTGCAGAGGTGTTAGCTTGCTACTTCACCCGGAATGCTCTCTTAGAATATGTGTACTTATGCTTAACAATCTGTTCCACCATGTATTTAGCTGTGACACTCTGAGTACCTTTCACCAACTGAAGTTGGTCCAGTAAACGATATTATCTCACCAACCTTGTCTCACTTCCATAATGAGAATAGGATAGGTTGTTCCATATCAAAGGGCTGCTGAAAAATGGAGATGTTAATGGTTTTCAAACAAACAAAAAAAAGTGGCAAGCATTCTTTGTAATAGAAAGTATTAGGCATTCTAAATAGAGTGGTTGCTACCAACTCCCCCTGTGTTACAGATGTGACAGGTTCCCCCTGGGTTGCCACCTGGAACTGGGGTACCACTGAGCCCTCTGACCCAGCAGCCTGGACTCCCTCTCACACTCCACTTCTATGACAAGTTGCAAAGCCCTCCAAGCTTGCTCTTTCACCAGCATTCACTTAGGTAGTAACACACCCAGCTGCAGTCATATGCAGGGTCTCTCACCACCAGCCTCCCAGCCTAGGACCCCCGAGCAGTACCGTCCTGCCCTGGTCAAATCTGGCCAGTATATGGGTTTAATACCCGGTACACTTCTCTCTCAATGTGAAGAGAACCATGCACACTTGTGGTAACCAAGCTGAGATTTTCCCCAGACACCTTAGTCAAACGCACACTAGTTTGGATTAAAACATAAAATAAATAAGTTTATTAACTACAGAAGGATAGATTTTAAGAGATTACAAGTGATAGCAAACAGGTCAAAGCAGATTACCTAGTAAATAAACAAAACTGCAAACTGAGCTTAACACACTAAATAGGTAGGATATAAACTAGCAAATTCTGAGTGATAGACTGGCAGATTCTTAAGGCACAAGCTGTCTTGGCTTTGCAGCTTGGGTTTCTCAGGTTTTAATAGATAGGGTAGAAATCATTTTATCCTGGGACCATCACTCCCCCCAGTTCAATCTTTGTTCCTTGGGTGTTTCCAGGTGTGTTGTTGGAGGGAGAGTGAGGTACACACATGATGTCACTTCCCCCTTTTAGATCTTCTTCACACTTGCTGGAAAGCTCTTTTGTTGTGACCTGGGTCAAACAGTTCCCATTGCGTAGTGCTAGCTCTGAGAGGTTTCTATTATACACAGTTCCTGGGGTAATCCTTGTGCTTGTGTGCATTTCCTCAATAAGCCATTAACATTGTTTGGCCTTTTTACTATTGTACCTGAAAGGCTTGTGGGTGTTTTCAACCTCACAACATATTTCAGTAACATATACATAGTAGGGCTATCGATTAATCGCAGTTAACTCACACAATTAACTAAAAAAAAGAATCACGATTTAAAAAATTGTGATTAATCGCACTTTTAATTGCACCGTTAAACAATAGATACCAATTGAAATTTATTAAATATTTTGGTTGTCTACATTTTCAAATATATTGATTTCAATTACACAGAATACAAAGTGTACAGTGCTCACTTTATATTATTTTTATTACAAATATTTACACTGTAAAAAATTACAAAGAAATAGTATTTTCAATTCACCTCATACAAGTACTGTAGTGCAATCTCTTTATTGTGAAAGGGCAACTTACAAATGTAGATTTTTTTTTTTTGGGTTACAAAACTGCACTCAAAAACCAAAACAATGTAAAACTTTACAGCCTAGAAGGCTACTCAGTTCTACTTCTTGTTCAGACAATCGCTAAGACAAACAAGTTTGTTTAAATTTATGGCACATAATGCTGCCCGCTTCTTATTTACAACATCACCTGAAAGTGAGAACAGGTGTTTGCATGGCACATTTGTAGCCGACAGTGCAAGGGATTTACGTGCCAGATATGCTAAACATTCGTATGCCCTTCATGCTTCGGCCACCATTCCCATAGGACATGCTTCCATAATTAAATTTGTGACTGAACTCCTTGGGGGAGAATTGTATGTCTCCTGCTCTGTTTTAACCACATTCTGCCATATATTTCATGTAATAGAAATCTTGAATGATGACCCAGCACATTTGTTTTAAGAACACTTTCACTGCAGATTTGACAAAATGCAAAGCAGGTACCAATGTGAGATTTCTAAAGATAGCTACAGCACTTGACCCAAGATTTAAGAATCTGAAGTGCCTTCCAAAATCTGAGAGGGATGAGGTGTGGAGCTTGCTTTCAGAAGTCTTAAAAGAGCAACACTCCGATGGGGAAACTACAGAGCTGAACCACCAAAAAAGAAAATCAACCTTCTGCTGGTGGCATCTGATCCAGATCATGAAAATGAATATGTGTTGGTCCACACTGCTTTGGATCATTATTGAGCAGAACCCATCATTGGCATGGACGCATGTCCTCTGGAAGAGTGGTTGAAGCATGATGGGGCATATGAATCTTTAGCACATCTGGCATGTAAATATCTTGCAACACCAGCTACTACAGTGCCATGTAAACATCTGTTGTCACTTTCAGGTGACACTGTAAACAAGAAGCGGGCAGCTTTATCTCCTGCAAATCAATGTATACAAACTTGATTGTCTGAGCGATTGGTTGAACAAGATGTAGGACCGAGTGGACTTGTAGGCTCTAAAGTTTTACAATTGTTTTATTTTTGAGTGCAGTTATTTTTTTTGTACTTTATTCTACATTTGTAAGTTCAGCTTTCATGATTAAGAGATTGCACTACATTATTTGTATTAGGTGAATTGAAAAATACTATTTCTTTTGTTTTTTACTGTGCAAATATTTGTAATAAAAATAAATATAAAGTGGGCACTGTACACTTTGTATTCTGTGTGGTAATTGAAATCAATATATTTGAAAATGTCGAAAATACCCCAAAATATTTAAATATATGGTATTCTATTATTCTTTAACAGTACGATTAATCACACGATTAATCAAGATTAATTTTTTTAATCGCTTGACAGCCCTAATACAGCACATACAATCCAATGAGATATTAATGTCTAGTAGATCAAGACTTTTAAAATGATACCTCACAAGGCATACTTTGTGCAAAACATATCTTAATTATAACAGTGGTGAATAAGGGGATGCCCAGGTGTCACAACAGGGTTAGCAAACTTTGAGTTGGATTAGCACAAAAGATTGTGACTAGTTCTAATGGGACTACTATGGATAAGGAATTGTAATTAACAGTAAAAATAAGTTTTCGAAAGTGGGTGCCTATTGTTATTCAGCTGAAGGCTTCTTTAGACTTCTAAGGGATCTGATTTTCGGCAGCACTGAGCAACAGCAAGTCCCACTGAAGTACGTGCAAACTGCTGATGCACTGCACCTCTGAAAATTAGATCCTTAGTCTCCAGATGCCTCCATTTACCCATATCTAAAACAAATATAATTATCTTTTCTGCACCCTACATGGCTGCTAGGAAGCTCATAAACAATCTAGACATCCCTGGATGAAAGCTGTTAGAATATAGAAAATGTCAGTATAATATTTAATTGAACTTTTTGTTGCTCTTGGTCAAATTGACCTTAGCCTGTCTGCACTGATTTGAAGACGTTAACTTCTTCTGTTGCTATAGTCAATGTAAGGACTCTGGCTCTCAGATGACCTTCAAAACAGAAACCTTAGCAGTATCTTCAGGCCTGTGCTACTTCATACAAAGTCATTAATTTTCTCTCTGTGTGTGTGTGTGTGTGTGTGTATAAATATATGTATATATGAGATAGTCTTTCTCCGGGATATCTGAGTAGCATATTGGTGGTTCTTTCTTGGATGCAATAACAGTAAGTAACTGCAGCTATGCTGGCTGCTTAGAAGACTTCAAAGTCTCCTGAGGCTTTTAAGTTTATCAAACACTCCTCAGTGAAGTCTGCTTGATGTGCTTTGTTGAATGTCATTGTCAGTAGCACTGTCAGTGCTTTGAAATGGTGATTTATTTTTCATTTGGTTACTTTTCCAGAGTGATATGACTAATGCAGCTGATTTGTTATTAGGGAGAAAACACTGCCATCATAACGAAGGGCCCCACTGTGACTGTGATGAGGAAAAGGAGCTTTCCCTGGGTCTTGAATGACCTGCGGGAAGCCAGACACAACTGCTCTCCTTGCCCTTTGCAGAATGCAGGGACTGCTCTCTCCAGCCATGTCAAAAGGGGTAGGGAGGATATGGGGCCATGACTCCGCACTGGACCATGGAGAAGGGCTGGTGTACATGGGTGAGGAGACTCCTCCTCCCTAAGGAGCTGCCATATTCCCCTAGCACATTGATTGGGAGTTTAGGGAAGGATTCGGTTTCCCTGACAGTTGTGACTCTACCCCACTACAGGACTGTGCCTAAATGGTACAATTGAGTGCTAAAGAAAGTTTCCAAGGAAGAAATTTTCCTCTAGAGTACTCCCTCATTACTTCCCCATTTGCTTCACCCTCAGTAGGGTATCAAGTGACTATCTTTTTAGATAACTGAGCCCAGATGTGGGTCCCTGTGGAGTCAGCCAATGCCACTCTGAACCCATCTGCACTGAGATACTTGCCATGTCTTTGTATGGTTGGCCTTGTGTGGTTCTCCAGCCTGCCAGTCTCCACGGGTGTTGTCCCTGTCTCATAACACAAGAACAAAGAGATATTTGATAAAATTAGAAGGTGGAAAATTCAAAACTGACAAAAGGAAGTACCTGTTCATGCAACACCTGATTAGGAAATCATTGCCAAAGGATGTCACTGAGGTAAAAAAAAAAAAAAAGAGCAGCATTCGAAAAGCATTTATATGGATAACAAGAATATCCAGTGTTATAATAGTTAATGCTAACAAAAATTTTGGAAGTTATACTTCAGAGCGTAAGCCAATCCCTAATTATTAGGAATTAGGTTGAGACCTTAATGGGACAGATTATTCCCTCCTACCTATTGTGAGGTTTCTTGCACCTTCGTCTGAAGCATCATGTATTGGCCACTGTCAAAGACAGGATACTGGACTACATGGACCATGGATCTGATCCTATCTGGCAGTTCCTGTGTTCCTAGGGTCAGTATGGATATCCCTGGAATAATTGCCTAACTGGTGCGAACAGTCCTCCCACAGTGCACAGACTCCACATCCCAAGCAGATGATTGCTTAGGTGGTTTTGACCAAAGGGGTTCAAGCTGGCCGTGAAGAAAGATGTCCCACACACTATAGAGCTCTATGGAATGCTATTTTCACAGTAAACATCAAAATATTTTATTTCTGCCTCTCCATGGATTTGATCACTGGCATGTCTCTGGAAGAAACTATCTTACAAACAAACGTACTGCCATCTGATTTGAGGGTGACATATAGGCTCTGGTTAACCTTCGAAGGAATTGTTCTAGGGCCACCTGAACTTAGTCCTACCCAATAATGTAGTGTATATTGAGGTGGCAGATATGGGCATTGCCAGGAATGGCAATGAGACCTGAGAAGATGAAGGATAGAGTTTTCATTTTAAGACAAAATAGTAGGGAATGGCCCTGGCACTGGGTTAATGCTGGGAGTGCCATGTGGGAATTGTGGGAGTTTGACTTCTTCTCCCACAATTTCCCTTGGTTCCTAGAAAACCTTTCAAAATCTCACAGAAGCCAATGCTGTGATGGGAATTGTGGGATGGGTACCCAGAGGCAACTGAAGACATGAAGTACAGTGCTAGCATATTAATGTGGGCAAAAGTGCAAATGAATTGGACCCCAAACCATGATTAGAGTGGACACTGTTTTGTACTTACATTGGTGCTGTACCACTAGTTCAGTTACCAAGGACTCAGCCCTGTAGTGTAGACAGGGCCTGAATATCAGCAAAAGTAGGTCTCTTCCCGCTTCATAAACTGTTTAATACCAAAGGTGCTAAGTTTCTGTGCATCTCCCTCCCCCTCCCCACACAGCTGCTTGTCATTAAATGTGGCAGCCTTCTGCAGAGGTATTGTTACTTGTAAATAAAGTGTGGTTGCTAAGAAACACGATGATTAACATACTGACAATACAACCTTTGATAGTTTGGGCATCAATTGTCTGCTTCTGTAATCAGCAAGAAAATAATTTTTAGAGAGGTTTGTCAGACCGCAGAAAAGTAGTTTTTTTTTTTTTAATTAAATTAGAATCTAGTTTTCACACCAAGAAAAGGTCTCTAAGCAATAACTTTTTTGGCAGGTTTTGGATACTTGATAATTTTTATTTCTTTTTATGTTAATTTTTCAGCTAACAAAATCAGGTTAGTGTTAATTTATCTGTAACCATATTTAAATAAAGGAAACTGGAAACTTTGGCTCACTTAATTTTTATATATGTAATTTTATATAGTAATTTTTCTTCTGGCTGGTCTAATCCCATTTTAAATTTCCTCTGCTCAAATTGTTCTCATTGTCAGGGAATTTGGAAACAGATCCTCTTCCTCTGCACATATAAAATCACCCACTCCTCTGACCGTCCTCTATGCCAGCTTAGACAAGGGCGTTGATTCGCCTTTCCATTGCGGAGAAACAAAAACCAAAACACAGCATGGTCATAATGACATTCCCCCATTTTTGGTGGCTTACCTGGACGGTAAAGGAAGCTTGGACTGGGAGAAACTGGATAAGCAAGTAGTAAACTACCCTTCTCATCTCCTGTAACTGTATGTGTAATTCAACTTGCATATGCTGTAACAGATGGGTGCTTAAAGTATAGTTCTGTTCTGAAAAAATGCCTAAAAATGGCACCGTCCTATCCAATTATTCTGCCCCCGTATGTATCCAGAGTCCTATCTGCTTACTTGAGTGACTAAAATACGTTTTTATTGCTGTTTAGCCCTGAAGAGCCAAGCCAATTAGAAGTGGGATCTGTTCTTTTTGACTGTAGCAATGTGTTCCATTTATATGACCGATCAGTCCTACTGCGGAATATCCATTATGGGCAATGGCACTGAACAGGTGTTAATCTGGAGACAGCAGGGATGCAAAGGGTTTACTGAGGTCTTGTCTACACTACAGGGGAAATTCGATCTAAGCTATGCAATTTGAGTTATGTGAATAGAGTAACTCAAATCGGTGTAACTTAGACCTACTTACCACAGGGTCCACATTACGCAATGTCAACGGGAGACGCTCTCCTGTCGACTCCCACTACTCTTCTCAATCCGGTGGAGTACAGGAGTTGATGGGAGAGCAATCTGCGGTCGATTTAGTGGGTCTTCACTAAACCTGCTAAATTGACCGCCAATGCATTGATCATCGCTTGTTGATCCCCCGGTAAGTGTAGAGAAGCCCTGAGAGTTTAATTTGACTGGCGGATCCTTTATTACAGGTGGTGATAGGAAAAACATCAGATAGTACCTGGGTTGAGTTTCCAGCACCGGCAATGAAGGAAAACAAACAAATAAATAAGCAAACACCCACCCACCCAATATTCTTATTTACAAACTTAATTGATGAATCTGCAGACCATGGAATCCCTCAATAACATGTAATCATGAGTGAGAGAAGGAAACTTAGGCCCCCAGTTCAGAAAATCATTTAAGCCCATGCCTAATGATCCAGCTTCCAGTGAGAATCATTCCACTGATTTTAATGGGAGCTGCATGAGGCCCATTGGCCTTCGGTCCATGAAGAGGAATGGTCCCAGAGCCCAGGCTCCAGCCCAAGCCTGAACATCTAGACAGCAATTTTATAGCCCTGCAGCCCGAGCTACATGAACACGAGGCAGGTGACAGGGGCCAGCCATGGGTATTTAATTGCAATGTTGACATATCTGTAGAGAGCAGGCAACTGAGAAGAGTGTTTGGCTAGCTGAGCATGACTTGTAGTTAGCAGAGATGTACAGAGTAACTGAAGGCTGCACTTACTTATGTATATTAAACGGAAACAAGTATAAGACAATACTGAGAGCACCCTGCTGAACAGGGGCAATAATATACACATCTATGCCTGGCCAACAAGGGATGCAATGAATCTTTGTAATGTAATTGATTCTTCTACAATTTGCTGCTATTTGTATTCAATCAAACAAACAAGCATAAGTTGCTGCCGCCAGCACGTATGCCCCATTAATCTGATCCCATTTTTCTGGCCAAACCCAAAGCATGCCAGAATTCCACTCATTGAATGTTTGGACTGGTAGTTATTTTTTTAAAAACTTGTTGCCATTTTCATATAATTGTTCATTTTTTTTTCCCATTCAGTTTTGTTGTAAGAAATTATTTTTAGTTTAAAAAATGTATTTAGCTTGGTGATAAACAAAGCAATAATAATAGGGGGAAAGATTTTCTTTACATCATTGTAAAAAGGAGTTTTGTTTGCTTTTTCTAGCAGATACCCTGTGGTATTCACATCTCTCTAGGTTATGTTTTGGTGTGTAATTCCAACCCAATGCATTCATAATTACTTTCCAGTTTTTGAGTATTTTTAATCGACTAGAAGGTTTTATTTTTCTTAAATCAGAAAGGTGAAGCCACAATGCTCCCAAATCCAGTAACTAATCCCATGAAACATGTTCTTACAGTCAAATTAACAGAGGCTGGGCAATGTGCAGCATAAACAGAATATTATTTTTTCCCCAGGGAAGGGATTTGTTTTCCATGAATGATGATCTACCTAATATAAAATGTTTATCTGCTAAATAATGAAAGGAAAGACTAAGGAATTTCTTAAACTGTTACTGCTCTCCCTGGAAGTTGAAGGTCACATTTCTGCTCTTAGCTCCCATACATTCTTGCTCACTTACACCAGTGCAGCTCATGACGGGGTTACATCAGTACAAACGAGAAGCAGAATTTGACCAGATGTTTTTTAGATGTAGGTGTCTCAGTGCAGAAAGTACCAAATTCTGAGTCACACCCTATACAAAGCCATTGAAGTCAATGGAAATCTACTGGGTGTAAATTGAGGCCCTATAACAGTTGTGGGCTAGATTATACTCTGCCCTTAGATGTGGGCTCAAGGGGGAAGAAGGACAAAAAGGTGACTCCTCGCCATCTCCAGCACTGTCATGGCTAGTGTAAGGACCAGGCACCATTGCTCAGGCTCAAAGACTGTCCCCTGGAACCCCAGGAGTCCATTGTGTCCTAAAGGGGCTCCAGAGATCAGCAGCATTGTGAAAGAGCCAGTCTTACCCCCATGAGCCCCGACTGATTAGTGGATGGGCAGAGAGGGGAGCATCAGAATGCTGCTAGCTAGAGGGCTGGATGGAAATCCCTTCTGACTTCAGGGAACAGGGTTAACCATTCACCAGCATGCACCACACCCAAAGAGCAGCCACCATCTACTCCCTTCTGACTGGCAATTTTAAGGCTGCACAGCTCCTTGCCTGATACTGTAATATCTTGAGCATGCCAGTCTGCCTAAAGGCCAATGCCTGCACTTTTTTTTCCTCTCCAAGGGCCATGAACACTGTATGCCAGCAGTTACAATTTACCAAACAGCAGTTTCTGAGCAAGCACCTTTATCGTTAAGATAAAAGCATTACAAGTTCCTTTACACATGCTAAAAGCTGATATCAGAAGTCACTTATCAGTCTATGGGACCCCAGTAGGCTAAAGTCTTTCCAACCATTCTACAAGGGTCCGGGCCCTTGGACAGAAGGTCCTGTCCATTTGCTGGATCAGAAAGAAGGCTCTGAGTCAGTTTAAATGCAATCCTTCTATGCCAAAAGCCAGTTCTTTGTTGGTCTCTGAAAAATCCAGTCTGAACCACTGAATGTGTACATCTCTAGTGGGTGGTATCTCTTCAGATGTGTTTACAATGTAAGTGATTCACCCTAAGTATCCCACACTGTCCTTAGTTCCTGGCAGAGCTGTGGCACCACTTCTTCCCCCTCCTCCCCCGAAGTTGTATACAATCTCTGGCCCACAGTGATATATAAACTTCATACACTTACTACAATATGGTCTCCAAAGATATTGCATGCGGTTGCAGTGTATGTCATGCTACTCACCTGAATGAGTGAAAATACAAATGTGGAACTTGATGGAAAAAGTGTTCTCATGTGATTGTGTTAGCTGCCACTGTTTTCCTTTGTCCCTGCCATCAGGACTGGTTCAGAGAATGCTGTAATCTCTGGAGGCATCTCCCCACCACGGACATTGTGACAGGTTCCCCCCCAGGATGCCACCTGGAACTGGGGTACCACTGAGCCCTCTGACTCATCAGCCTGGGCTCCCTCTCACACTGTGTTGCTGTGACAAGCTGTGGACCTGGTCCCAGTCATACAGTTCCATCAGCATTCACACAGGTAGGGACACACCCAGGTGCAGTTACATTCAGACTTACCAGCCACTGCATGAACCAACAATAGAGAGACTACAGCCAAAATGACTATCAGCTTCCCAGCCAAGGATCCCAGAGCTGTACCATCATCCCCTGGTCAAAACCCCGACCACTATGAATTTATTGTCCAGGTTTCTTACCCCTCAGTGTGGAGAGGAATATGCAACACCCTTTGCCCCTTGAGCTAAGATTTCCAAGCACTTCATTCAAACCCATGGGTTTAGATAAAGCAAAAACAAGTTTACTACAAAAGATAGATTTTAAGTGATTATAAGTGATAGCAAACAGATTACCTAGTAAATAAACAAAAACTCAAACTAAGCTTAACATATTAGAATGATAGGATTTCAATTAACAATCTCTGTCCCTGACAGATGATACAACCTGGCTTGCAGATTCTCAAGATACAGACTGCACTTGCTTTGCAGCTTGGGATCCCCAGGTTTTCATCCACAGGCTATAAATCCTTTTAGCCTGGGTCCAGCACTTCCCCGAGTTCAGTCTTTTGTTCTTTAGGTGTTTTTAGGAGTCTTCTTGTGTGGGGAATGAAGAACCACAGATGATGTCACTCCCTGCCTTATAAAGCTTTAGCATATGGCGGATGTGGCAGGTCGCTCCCTCCCCCCCCCCCCCCCCCGAGAGCCACCTGGGACTGGGGTACCACTGAGCCCACCTGACCTACCAGCCTGGGCTCCCTTTACATTGTACTGCTGTGACAGGCCCTCAAGCCCCCTCCAGCACACATACAGCATACAGCACACCCAGCTGCAGCTACACACAGATGCTGAGATCAGCTCTGCATGGGAAGGCTCAACTAAGGCACCTCCTACTTCCTAAGGCCTCCCCCACCCTTTGGAGTGTAAATCCAAAATTATACTGCATAGAGAACTGTACCGTGTAAGCTCATGAAATTTGTCCACTTCCTCAATGTGAAGAGGAATATACACAGCTTTCTGCCCCAAGTTATAATTTCCACACATAGGTTTTAGACAAAACAAAGCAAGTTTATTAGCTACAAAAGAGATTTTCATAGAACCATAGAATATCAGGGTTGGAAGGGACCTCAGGAGGTCATCTAGTCCAACCTCCTGCTCAAAGCAGGACCAACTCCCAACTAAATCATCCCAGCCAGGCCTTTGTCAAGGCTGACCTTAAAAATCTGTAAAGAAGGAGATTCCACCACCTCCCTAGGTAACCCATTCCAGTGCTTCACCACCCTCCTAGTGAAAAGGTTTTTCTTAATATCCAACCTAAACCTCCCCCACTGCAACTTGAGACCATTACTCCTTGTTCTGTCATCTGCTACCACTGAGAACAGTCTAGATCCATCTTCTTTGGAACCCCCTTTCAGGTAGCTGAAAGCAGCTATCAAATCCCCCCTCATTCTTCTCTTCTGCAGACTAAAGAATCCCAGTTCCCTTAGTCTCTCCTCATAAATCATGTGCTCCAGCCCCCTAATCATTTTTGTTGCCCTCCGCTGGACTCTTTCCAGTTTTTCCACATCCTTCCTGTAGTGTGGGGCCCAAAACTGGACACAGTACTCCAGATGAGGCCTCACCAATGCCGAATAGAGGAGAATGATCATGTCCCTCGATCTGCTGGCAATGCCCCTACTTATACAGCCCAAAATCCTATTAGCCTTCTTGGCAACAAGGGCACACTGCTGACTCATATCCAGCTTCTCATCCACTGTAACCCCTAGGTCCTTTTCTGCAGAACTGCTGCCTAGCCACTCGGTCCCTAGTCTATAGCAGTGCATGGAATTCTTCCGTCCTAAGTGCAGGACTCTGCACTTGTCCTTGTTGAACCTCCTCAGATTTCTTTTGGCCCAAACCTCTAATTTGTTTAGGTCCCTCTGTATCCTATCCCTACCCTTCAACATATCTACCATGCCTCCCAATTTAGTGTAATCTGCAAACTTGCTGAGGGTGCAATCCATGCCATCCTCCAGATCATTAATGAAGATATTGAACAAAACTGGCCCAGGACCAACCCTTTGGGCACTCCGCTTGATACCGGCTGCCAACTAGACATGAAGCCATTGATCACTACCTGTTAAGCCCGATGATCTATCAACCTTATAGTCCATTTCAGTTTTCTATCAACCTTATAGTCCATTCATCCAGCCCATACTTCTTTAACTTGCTGGCAAGAATACTGTGGGAGACCGTATCAAAAGCTTTGCTAAAGTCAAGGAATAACACATTCACTACTTTCCCCTCATCCACAGAGTTAGTTATCTCATCATAGAAGGCAGTTAGGTTAGTCAGGCATGACTTGTCCTTGGTGAATCCATACTGACTTTTCCTGATAACTTTTCTCTCCTCTAAGTGATTCCTTGAGGACCTATTCCATGATTTTTCCAGGGACTGAGGTGAGGCTAACTGGCCTGTAGTTCCCCGGTGTGATTTAAGTGATTATAAGGGATAGCAAACAGATCAAACAGATTACCTAGCAAATAAAACAGAAACACAATCTAAGCTTGATATACTAAGGAAATTGGATATGAGTAGCAAATTCGCACCCTAATTGTTGGTTTAGGCAGTTTTCAGAGATTCTTGAGGGCAAGCTGCACTTGTTTGCAGCTTAAAACCCCAGGTATTTCTTTCACAGGCTAGACAACCCTCTAGCCTGGGTTCAGCCCTTCTCCCCCAGTTCAGTCCTTGTTTCTCAGGTCTTTCCAGCAATCTTTTTGGGTGGGGAGTCAGTGAAGAACCACGATGATGTCACTACCCTGCCTTACATAGTTTTTGCATACGACGGGAACCCTTTGTCTCCAACTTTAGTTCCCATGCATACCTTTCAGTTGAAAAACACTGGTATTCCAAGATGGAGTCCAGCACCAGGTGACTTAGTCACATGTCCCTGTAGGGCTATAGCAGCCATGACTGAGAGGTTGTTTGTAGCATCTTCAAGAAGGTTCCCCAGGAAGGCTCCCTGGTGGGTGATTAGCATCTTCTAAGACCTATTGTTCTCCCTAATGGCCTTTTTCAGCCAGCCATCTAGACTGATTGCATTCTGCCTAGGGGGCATTCCACAGGTGTAAACACATTTGTAATAGATGCATAGACAATATTTCTAACTTCAGATACCAAAATGATACATGCATACAAATAGGATAATCATATTCAGTAAATCATAACCTTTCCAATGATATTTTACATGACCTATCTTATATAAAATACATCATAGTTATGCCATAATCATATCATAACAATATTCTATGAAGAATATGGGGCGTAATGCCACAGCAGGAACCCTTTGTTTCAAAATCTGGTTCCCAGACCATTTTGTATGACATCGCAAGATGGAGCCCAGGATCATGTGGCCTGTTCTCATGCCCTTGCATCCTTTGCTGAGTCATAGTGGTCATTAGTAATAGGCTGTCTGGAACATTTACAGGAAGATTAAATTCTTCCAGGATCCATTGTCTTTGCTGATGGGCATCAGCACTGTCTGGATTCTTCATTGTTGTACCCAAAAGGCTAGTTGTGGGTATCACCCAGAATAACCATATTTGAAATACAGATACATAGTCAATATTCATAACGTTAGGTACAAAAATGATACCTGCATACAAATAGGATAATCATATTCAGCAAATCATAACTTTTCCTATGACACCTCACATGACCCGTCTTGTACAAAATGCATCATAATTATGCCATAACCATATCTTAATAAGATCACTGTGAAGAATATGCGGTGCAGTGTCACAGACATGTTGAAAATTAGCATGGTGTGGTGTACAAACTGTTTTGCACTGCAAGGATAAGAAAGTGACTTTTCTGGGGAATAAACATGTCTCATACCCCTATTTATCCCTTCCTTGGCTGGGCTGCATCATAGGTTCTGCCCGCCTCCTGTTTAACAAGAGATCTCCATCCACTATTCCCCTGACTCCCTCCTTAGACATACACACCAGTTATAGACTCATGCCCTGATTCCCACCCCACATCTGTGGCATTGGAATCCTCTGCCCCACACTCAGCTGGTATGACAAAGGAATCTAGCTCAGGGTGATAGCTGGGAAGTTTGCACATGGCTTTGCTTCACACCCTAGATTTCCTTGAACTTGAAAGCCCTAGCATTACTTCTGTTGGAGGTCAAGGCCATGCACTAGTTTGGATAGCTTATCACCTAATGTCGTTCGTGTTCACCTACGCAGAACCATCTCTTTTTCGCTGTGAGTTCACCTACAGCGTGATTGGCACAGTGCTGTAAATAATTAGGGAAAGTAATGATGTAAATCCCAGTAGTAATCTCCTCCTATTTAGGGTACAACTACAGTCTGAACTTCAATAACACCTTTGACATAATCAAACATCCTAGAGCCCTTTACAAAGCCATAAATTACTCACCTGTAAAGTAATGACTGCAGGGAATTAGAGCAGCCATTGAGTCCATTGATCGGTGCTGGGACTAAATGAAGGAGAGGAAAGGCTGCAGAATTTTCTTTTTCTTGCTTTGGAAATTTCCACTGCACCTTTAATTTCTGCACACAGTGTGTCCCTTCCCGGCAGCCCTGCCACAAATTAGGGAAGATCATACTGATGTGTGCTCTGACAAACAAGGACACCTTGCCGGCCTGTCAGCAGATGCAATATTATAGGGATCCGTCCTGGGTGGGACGTGAGTGTATGACTTCCTAGGTCAGAGGCAAAAGTGCTCTTTAGTCACTGGTACAAATATGGATGGCAGTCACTTCCTGAAATTTACATGCAGCATTTCTGAAAACAGGGTTCATTCAGAGCTTTCTAATGAAAAAACTGCAGTAATTACTTCTGTTACCTTAGATACAGTTATCATGCTCAAACTCAACATCTCCTGCTTCCTTGATACTTTCATACTCTTAGTGGCCCTATCTGTTTCTTAGGCTTGGTCCACACTGGGGCTGGGGATCGATCTAGGAAATGCAACTTCAGCTACGAGAATAGCGTAGCTGAAGTCGACGTTCCCTAGATCGAACTAAGTTTACTTACTGCGGGTCCACGCGGCGCAGGCAAGCTCCCCCGTCGACAGTGCTTCCTCCTCTCAGCGAGCAGATGTTCCGCGGTCGACGGGGGAGCACTTCTGGGATCAATTTATCGCATCCAGATGAGACACGATAAATCGATCCCAGAAGATCGATCTCTACCCGCCTAATCAGGCGGGTAGTGTGGACCTACCCTTAGAGTGTGTAATCAGATTATCAAGATAGCAGCTGTTCCCTTCATTGTTAATTATTCATTTCCGATGGGCCCCAATTCTGCCATCCTTTCTTACATTGAGTAGTAAGGACTATTTCTGTAGTAAGGGACTACTTGATGTAGGAAAGAATAGCAAAATCAAGACCTCTAGTACTTTTAAGATGCTTATAGGAAAAAAAGGTGATTAACTCCTCTATGTAATTAGATGTTCCATTCTGATTAGAAAATCTTTTTATTGCATTACAATGTATCCGGGAGTTTTACCTGTGAGAAGACAGCAGGATCAGGCCCAGTATTTATAAACACTGGTACATGTTTCTCAGCACTACTGGCAGTTTTTCTTGTATTCATAATGCTCCAACATTACAACTCATTGTAGTTCTGTTCTTGATTCCCACAGTGTCAAAGAATTTGTTATCTTGGTGCCAGTTTGAGGCCAATGGGACCACCTTGAAGCTGCTACTCACTGGTTGTAAAGTTGGCAGACACTGTCCTTAAGATAACAAATGTTTTGACACTGTGGGAGTCAAGTACAATTGAGAACATTTTGTTTTGATCTCCAAGGTACAATTGCAATTTTGTAACTTGCAACCTGGCCTTAAAAATCTTTTCTGTTCCTAATTGGTTGACTTGGGTATTGAATCTGAGCATGGATCAAAGGCAGTGGGACTTCTTAGATGAGTAAGGTGAGCACAATTTGGTCTCAAAGGCTTAATTTCAAAAACTGCTAGAATCACTGTTCTTGTCCTTAGGGTATGATTAGTAAATGATGATGAATTCTGGTGAATTCAGCAGGTAGCCTTGGTTGTTTGGGGTTTCCATGGTACCAGGCACAACTGAAACTATCTGAGGTCTGCTCATGCAGTTTCTATAGCCATCACTTAATTAATATTTGAGGGTGTGATCCAAAGATTAGTAAGGCCAATGGAAGGACTCCTATTGACTTCAATGGGCAGTGAATCGGGCTCTAACAGGCCAAATTGTGCCCAGCCCTTATGCACAGAGGGTGGGGAGGAAGGGAGATGTCAGGAGCTCCCTTTCTGCTCCCTGAAGGGTGCACAGTGACTAAAAATGGGAGGAAAGTATGTCCATGGTGCACGGTAGGGAGCAAATTGTACTCCGGTGAGGTCCAGAGGGTGCTCTGCCTCTCTGAAGCAAAATGCCTCCCAGTGCTTCCTCTGGTGTGCTGCAGCTCTGCAACGTCTTACCTTGCACTCTGCCTAAATAGCACAACTGAGCTCTTGATAAAACTCAGTTCTTGTTCTATCTCACTTCCAGACTCTTCATTAGCTTATCTCCTAGACTCTAACAGGCACATATAAAAAACCTCACCATATCGGTGGTTAATGTCAGCTGTTGCAACTCTGTTGAATTCCATGCAGTTTTGCTGGCTTTTGCAAGCCATTAATTTGACCCAGTACCTTCAAATGTTCAGATCTAACTGCTTTACAATTTCTTTAGGGAGACAAGGTGGGTGAGGTAATGTCTTTTATTGGACCAATTTCTGTTGGTGAGAGAGACAAGCTTGTCTGTCTCTCAGCAACAGAAGTTGGTCCAAAAAAAGATATTACCTCTAATATCCTGGGACTGACACAGCTATAACAACACTGTATATTGCAATTTATTTGATTATTGATGTCATAGTCCTAGTGTATCATTTATAACAAGTGAAAAGCTTGAGTTTTGGGGTAGGAGTGGGGAGAGTGAATTTAATGCAAGTGAAAGGTGCTAGATGGAGAGCTCTGGAGACTAAAGTCCATTGTTTATCATCAGAAGAGGTGCAACAAGGGCAGCATCTCTGCCATCTTCCCCAGGATACCCTGCAAATATGCCTCTAAGCTGCTCTGGAGATGCTGTTCTGCTAAGGAAAGGCACTGCAGATTCCCTGCCTATTCAGTGGTTGGCCTTTCTCCTGATGCTGCTGACAACTAGTGCCAAACATAAAGATTATTTTCTGAGATGGATTCCTGTCCACTACGGGACTTGGACCCTCCAGCTCATTTCCCAGAGGTGGCCCAAAAATAAACAGTTTGAAAGATCTTGCACCCAAAAGTTCTAAAAGAATTGGCTGAGAAATTTTCTGGCCCACAATCATTAATGTTTAATAAATCTCAAAGAGTGCTAATCTTATACCAATATTCAAAGATGGCAAGTCGGATGACCCCAGTAATTATAAGTCAATTAGTCTGATGTGGATTCCAGGCAAATAAATCAAAAAACTGATATGGGTTTCAATCAATAACAAATTAAAAGTTTGGAATATAATTAATGCCAACCAACAAGGTTTTGTAGAAAATAGTTCTTTCAAACATTTTTGGATGAGATTAAAAGTTTGATTGATAAAGGTGATTGCATAGATGTAGTAGCCTTAGACTTTTGTAAAGCATTTGAATTAGTACCACAGAACATTCTAATTAAAAAACCTAGCACTACACAATATCAATTCAGCACACTTTGCATGGATTATGAACTAGCTAACAAAGAGATCTCAGAAAGAAGTTGACAGTGAGGAATCCTGTGGGGTTCTGTAGGGATCATTACTATGCCCAATGCTATTCAGTATGTTTATCAATGATCGGGAAGTGAATAGAAAATCCCTGCTGATGAAATCTGCAGATGACACAAAGATTGGCAGAGTGGTAAAGAATGATGAGGACAAAGCAGTCATACAGAGTGATCTAGATCCCTTGATAGGCTGGGTCCATTCAAAAATGTATTTTAACACAGTTAAAAGCAAGGTTATACATCTAAGAACCAGGAATGCAAGGGATACTCATAGAATGGCAGACAACTTGGTAAACTTTGGAAAGCAGCAACTCTGAAAAGAATTTAGGGGGCATAGTGGACAAGCAATTGAACATGAGCTCCTCGGGCAATGCTGTAGCAAAAAGTATTAATGCGCCCCTTGAATGTAAAAGTAAAGGAACAGTGAGTAGGAACAGGAGGTGTCTTTACCTCTGGACGTAGCATTGGTGAGAGTGGTGCTGGAAAACAGCCTACAGTTTTAGTGTCCACACTTTAAAAGGGATGTTGAAAGATTGGAGAGGGGCAGAGAAGTGGCCCCCAAATGATTTGAAGTCTGAGGAAAATGCCTTGCAGTGAGACATGTCAGGTAGGTCTACCCTGCAGTTGACAGTGAGCCTCCCAGCCCAGGTAGCCAGACGTGTGCTAGCAGGGCTTATGCTAGCATGCTAAAAATAGCTGTGTGCATGTGGCAGCACCAGCAGAGGCTCAAGCCCACCCTATCTCCTGGGTCTGAGCTTGGGTGGCTAGTTAGAGCCTCCCCTGGGGTTGCAATGTCCACACAGCTATTTTTAGTGCGCTAGAATAAGCCTCGCTAGCACTAATCTGTCTGCCTGGGCTGGGAGGCTTATTCACAGCTGGAGTGTAGCCATATCCTTAAAGAGCTCAATTTGTTTAGTTTATCAAATTGGCTACGGTGTATAGTCAATCCAGAGAAAATACTGGGTACTAAAGGGATCTTAATCTAGTGGGGAAAGGCATAAAAGAAGCTGGAAGCTGAAGTCAAACAAACTCAAATCTGTAACAAGGAGCAATTTTTTAAAAGTGAGGGTCATTCACCACTGGAACAAACAAGGGCGGTGATGGATTCTCCATCTCTTTACATCTTCAAGTAATCAAGGGGTGTCTGGAGTTGCGGTAACATGGGTAGTGGCAGTGGAGGCCTGGCTGAGGCATGCAGAGTGCAAACCTACCTGAAATTGGTGGGTAAGTTCTTGGCATGGCTCAGCCATGCCTCTGCTGCTACTACCTGTGCTACCATGGCTACACATCTATTTATTCTTGTGCTAGCTTAATGAAAGTTAGCGTGGGCATGTGTACATGAGCAGGGGAATCACACCACTAGCTCCTAGTGTAGACGTAGCCTATAAGTCTACAAAACCTTTCAGATACTACTGACCTAAAATGGATTTGAATCAATGATCTAGAGGTGAAAGATTTTGTATCTTATTAATGCTCCCCTGAGTGATTCAGTCTCTCTTAAGTCGATTTCTAATAATAAGAAGTAATAATTCTTGGTCATTTCATACCAAGAGAAAGTGTTTTCAGTGGACACATAAATGAGTTAAATGCTCATGAGGAACAAAATGCAATTATGCAAGGTTTCTTTCCTCCATACATGATAATTAGGCCAGATAAACCTTTTGCTACAGCATTTTCAGTATTTGTGGGGATAATGTAGCCCAGAGATAAGAAGAGACAATATTTCACATAATTTGAACATGAAATATTTTCCATACTGTAACTATGTTGAGTGGATTGGTTATCAGGATGTCTAAGCAGCAATCTATTTAGGAAGCATTTATAATAACACCACATATGAAAGTGGCACACTGCAAATCTAAGTTATGGGGCCAGAGTCACTGAGGCGAAGTCATAACTCTCAGTGGAAAGCTGTCAGTACATTCTGGGGCTGAATCTGGCTGTATATACCCTGAGCTGCACAACGAGCATCTACTAAGTCATTATGAAACTTTTCTGGAAATTTTATACTAGAGTACGGGGAGAAAATGGGAAAGGAGTGTCAAAAATTATGACCCCCTTTCAGAGTTTTGGCATCTGTGATAAATCTTGTTCTATAGTTAGAGGATCTCCTTTATTGTAAGGATAAAAAAATGCCAAGAAAACCCTGAGTCCAGTTGCAGATGAAACTTTATAAAACTTAACCTAGACTATATTTTCTTTCCCCTTCGAATCCACTTAACTCCCCAGGATTGCTCTGGTATCTTTTAATTTAGTTTTACCCACGAGAGGTTGTATTTTAGCTTGGTAGTTTAACTCTTGCTTGAAACGATGGATGTTTCTTTCTGATGTTCATTTCTAAATCAATGAGGCTAATTCATCAGGTGTTCAAAGAAATGCGAGGGGAGTCAGTCTGCTAGTTCCATGCTTTTGACCCTATTAAGCACTGAGTGCTGGCTTTACCTTGTTACTCATAAATCCTGAACCGGAAACATCACATTGAGTCATTGATTTCTTTTTTTTTTAAAAGCTGACCTCCCTCCTCAGTGAAATCAGTGATTATTCTGTTAATGAAACAAGTGAGACTAAATATAAAGAAATAATGGAGTGGGGGAGATAAGAAGAGATTAAAAATAAAATGGGTAAAACAACTCAGAATGAAGCAAGTGAATGCAATATAAAAAACTCCACTAAGGGCTTGTCTACATGAACAATTCATCAATGGCAAGTTGGGGTGTGAATCTACCATGCAATAGCCTGCTGCGGACTAGCCCTCCATGTGGACCCTGCTGATGAGTGCTAACAGTTCATTAGAGCACTTTGAGCTACTCTCATGTGAAAGAGGACTAGAAAAAAGCACTCTACCAAACTGTTAATGTACATCCACAGGGTGCACATGGATAGTTAATCCATGGCACGCTAGTATGGGGGGTTACACTGCAGTTTGCCACAAACTAAACATTCATGTGGCCAAGCCCTTAGACTAACTTCAGTTTTACTGATGCTTTGCAAAATGTGACAGTGCATGAGGGAGAACCCCGCCCAGCATTTCAACCTGCGAACATCAACCACAAATGGCAATAAAGTATCTGTTCTTTATTTTCCCCCTTCTTTTTCCCCCTACCGGAAGTTAATGCAAAAGGAACAGCTTTGTACTTTTTCAGTTTGTCAAATCCTGATACAATGTGCTAGGTTATAGTCAGGTCCCTTCACATCATAACTAGTTGACCTCATGTGGTTGCTCAAACATAACTTGTTCTAGTCTCAGCTCTTTCTTTAAAACCTTGGGAAGGTCATTGAGGCCAAAATGAGAAGAAGGATGATCCAGTGATTAGGATGGGGACTTGGGACTTGGGAGACATGGATCCAGTTTTCTTCCCTTTCTCAGAATTCCCATGTGACCTTGGGCTCATCATTATTTTTTTTTAGTTCTCCCTATGGACAATGGGGATACTAGCACTTCCCCACCCCACAGGGTGTTGTGAAGATAAAGACATTGAAGATTATGAGGTGTGTCATGCTGTCTGGAGTGGTTCACAACCATGAATACCAACCTCGGGGCAGACTGTCAAAAAAGCGGGGCAGAGACCCCAAACTGGTTGTATGTTCTATAATTAGATTACACCAAACCAGTAGCAAATGTGAACCCTTGAGGCACTATAACAGTCTTACCATGGAGTCACAGATAGCATAGGCGCCAGCTTTCTCTGGGCCCAGGGGGTACTCAACCCCCCGCTCCACCCCAGACCTCCTCCTGCCCTGCCTCTTCCCCCAAGCCCTCACCCCTGCCTCTTCCCACTCCCACCCCTTCCTGCTCAGTTCCACCACATATCCCCAGCGTGCCCATCCCCACTCCTCCCTCTCCCTCCCAGAGCCTCCTGCCCACTGTGAAACATCTGATTTTGGTGGGCGGGAGGCGCTGGGAGGGAGGGGAAGGTGCTGATGGATGGGGCAGCAGGCGGGCGGGAGGCACTGCGGGGGAGGGGAGAGCTTGGCTGCCAGTGGGTGCTAAGCACCCACTCATTTTTTTCTGTGGGTGCTCCAGCCCTGGGGGGAGCACCCATGGAGTCGGTGCCTATGACAGACAGTCCCCTTGGGCATTCCAGTCTATCTTGTCACCAGTCTGTCTTGTTCAACCTGAACTTAGGGCATGTTGAAAATGTTGTATCAGCAAAGCAGCAGCTGCTTCTCCCATCAGTGTAGTTAATCCACCTCTGAGAGAGCTGGTAGCTATGTCAATGGGAGCAGCTCTCCTGCCACCATAGCGCTGTCTACATTGGGGTTAGGTTGGTATAACTACATTGCTCAGTGGTGTGGATTTTTCACACACTGAGGAATGTAGTTCTACCAATAGAAGTCTGTAATGTCCACCTGGCCTTAGTGATAGTTGGTTGCTATACACCAAAGATCACAAAAGATTCAGGTTGCTTCCAGTCCCAAGACACCAGTCATTTACCCCCAGTCATTTTATATCTTAGATCTCTTACCAAAGGCAATGATTATAGCCAATCCTGTAGTAATGGGTGGGCCATAGAAATACCTTAAGGAAGATAGAAGATTTTTCAAAAGTAACAGCAATCTGTTCAAAATACTAAAAACAAAACTCATTTCAGGCTACAGCCAGAAGTCTGTGAATTTTTAGATTTTTCAGTATATTGAGCACCCTGTATGTTTAACAAATCTACAGGGCAATGTAGAACAAGAGTCAGGCTGAAAGGCTTTGGAAAAAATCAGGTAGGTCTCTGTGAAAGACCAGTTGACCCCATCACATTACAAGGGAGAAAAGAATGCAATTACATAGAATAAGGATATAGAGAAACTGAATGATTTCCTTGATTCAGTCTCTGCCAAAGAGATTGGTGGTGAGATACTCATCCCATAATTAATTTTTCAGATAATAAAGATGAGGCAGTGTGAGAGGTCAAGGTGTTAAGTGAGGAGGTGCTGGAGGGAGTAGGTAATTTAAAGGGTATCAAGTCAGCAGGACTGGATGACAGATATCCATGAGTTCTTAAGGAGTACAATAATGCAGTGGCCGAGTTGCTAAGAAACCTATATCTAATATCTCATGAAAATAATCTACTGTACCAAAGGGTTTGACATTGAACTTGCCTTTAAAAGGTGCTAGACGTGATCCTCAAAACTGTAGACCAGTGGTCAAAACAATACTGAAAGATTACCTAACAGAATCTAGACTGATGTGCCATGATAGAGACAAACAAGCTTGATTTCCATTTTTTTTAAAAACCCACACCTCTCATATCTACTAGTATTCTTTGAGAATGTGAACAGAATAATGGATAAAAGAGAACCAGTTAATAAAATTAATTTGGATTTTCAAAAAGGCTTTGATGAAATCCCTCCTACAAGTCTGGGGAAACCAAGTAGTCAGAGGTGAGAGGGAAATTACTAAAGTGGGTCAGAAATTGGCACAGTGACGGGAAACAAAGAGAAGGAATAAGTGATGAATTTTCAGCATGGCAGATGTTTAACAGGGATGTGCCCCAAGGATCCATAGGATGATCAGTGTAGTTTAACATATTATTTATTAATGATCTAGAGAAGGAATTAACTATGAGGTGGCAAAACTTGACGATTACAGACTTATTTCAGTTAGTCAAGCCCTGAGATGGCTGTGAGGAATTCCAGAGAGACTTCATAAAGCTCAACATAATGCATATTAGAGGGAATTATTAGACATTTCTGGGTTCAAAATTAACTAACCACCCTCCCACCCACCCAAATAAACAAAATCTCTGTGTTGTTATATGCAGCTCAATGACAGTCTCTGCTGAATGTACAGTAGTAGTCAAAATACCCTAACATTTTGTAAGCTATTTAAAGAATTGGATACAAAATAATATTGAAGATATTATGATTATATTATATCAATCACAGGTATGCCCTCACCTTAAATTCTATGGTCTGCTCTGGTCACATCATCCAAAAAATATAGCAGAAATAGAATGGGTTCAGAGACCAGTGACAAAATGATTAGAGGTTTGCAAAGACTTCTATATGAAGAAAAATTGAAAAGATTGAGACTGTTTAGTTTAGAGAGGAGATGAATCAGAAGGGTCATGATAGTAGTATTTAAAATAATGAACAATACAGGGAAAATAAATTGGGCCCCACTATTGGTTCTTTTGATTAATACAAGAATCGGAGGACATTCAATGAAATTGAAAGGTAACAAATTTAAGACGGATAGGATGTATTCTTTACACAACTAATAATTAGGTTATGGAATTCACTGCTACAAGATATCACTGAGGCCAAAAGTTCAGTAAGACAGAAAAAATGAATAAATATTTAATATGGATAAATGTAAGCAGTCAGTTGCACTAGACAGAGTTTTTAAAAAAAAGACTGTCTGATATAATTCCTCTTGCTTCAGGGCATACAATAAGACAACTAGTGCTTGGTTAGGAAGAAATTTCCCCTGTGAAATTATTCCATAATTGTCCACTACATGGTCTTTTGCAGCATCCTCTGAATCATCTGATACTGGACACTATCTGAGATATGATATTGAAGTACATGGACCACTGGTCTGATTTGTTCTGGCAACTGTTATGTTTCTATATCTTCCTAACCATACACCTGGGAATGATGCTTTATATGGGTTGACAAGGATAATAAGTGATGTTATTTGCTCTTACGATCATGTGGAATGCTCTGTGTTTTCATAGATATTTTGAGGGAGGTCCCCATCCAGTTAGTTAATAAATCTTCTGTTTCACGTCTACCTCACAGCTCATTAATAAAGTCTTCATCCCTTTGAAGAAATATGATGTAACATGGAAAAAACCTGACATGGCAAATAAAGAATAACCACTTGAAGATTGTTGCCTTCCAGAAAGCACATAATAGGAGCGCATGATCTAGACTAGAGGAATGAGCCCAAGCTCGGAAACCACGAATGCAAGAGTTCTAACCACAAGTTTTTCCAAGCTTGCTGTGACTCTTTTGCATGTGACTTAGAGCCAGATGTTGGTACCTTTACTCACAGTACTACCTCGCTACTTGTATGGTCCCTCTGAAAGCAACAGGATAGCTTTACAGAGAAGAGTGAACCTCAATGCAAGTGAATCACAATCTGGCCCTTTCTCTCCCTGCCTCTGTAATCTACATCTTTGGAATGGATATACATTGTTGCAGGGATGCTTTGAGGCTTTAGATTGTTTTTCTCCCCAACCATTTGTGTTTTAAAAGGATAACAATGGGAAGGTACACACAATTGAACAGGTCTTCAACTACACAGATTGTACTGAAGTGTGGCAGGTAAACAATACAAGCAGAAAGAACCTTAGGATAGTTAAACAGTCCAGTGTTACTTTGGTAATGGGGGTAGTAGTAGGAAGTCATGCTGGTGTTTGGTGCAATAAATTAACTTTTAAACAAGTAACAGAAAAATATACAGGTGGGACAATCTCTATGCATAATTTAAAATGGCATCATTATACATGAGCAGGCATTTACTGTATTTCCTAGGAAGGCCAGAATCATTTTATGCTGGTATTCTAATCTGAGGCTTAAGTTGAACAGCTCTTTCAAAATGTAACGTGCTAGGTATTATTATTGTCATTATTATGATTCTAGACATGTGCCTTTCTTTCCCCAAATCAAATGCAAAGCTTTTAGAGCACCAAAATCATGGCATGGATCGCTAAGTGGCATTTAAGTGAAAAGCCTATGTCTTCTGCTAAAAGAACATCAAACCATACATTCCACAGAGTCTACTAAAACAGAGGATTCCATGATGCACCACATAGCCAAGGTTTGAATGGAGGAGGGCTTTGGAAAATAGACAATGCGGGAAGGAATTCTAAGTGATAATCCTAAGTGGCCTGATAATTCAAAAGGGCATGCCTTGTAAGAAAAGCAGCAATTCTCAACCCAACTGAAATGTGGATAGCCACTCTGCAGGAAGATTTTGTGTGATTTGCTTACAATATTCCTAGCCAAGTGAAATGAAGACAACTGGGAGGCAGAAACCAGACATTAAACAGAACTGCATGGCTTGTGAGACATTATTAACAAAGATTGTGGTGACTTCCAAACAAAATTTCCCTTCTATTGCGAATCATCCCCCTTTTTTATTTGGTAACAATAGTGTGAATGAAGTTGTGCTCATGATTGTTCATGGAAAGCAAATCTTAGGCCAGTAGACAAGATTCTCTTAGGCCCTGATTCGGCAGAGCACTTAAATAGGTGCGTAACTTGAACTCAATGGAACCATTTACTTACTCAAAATGAATCCGGTTCTTATGTACTTTGCTGAATTAGAGCCAGAGTCAGAAAATATTAGGTTTGTGATTAGATTAAATTCATTTGGGGAGGTAACAATTTATAAAGATTAAATCATCCATTCATGTGACCGTGACTAATCACATCTTGCATATTATCATACAATCAACAATGTAGGGCTCAAAGGGACCTCAAGAGGGTATCTAGTCCCCCCTCCTGCATTGAGGCAGGATCAAATAAACCTAGACCATTCCTGACAGGTTTTTGTTTAACATACTCTTAAAAGCCTTTCATGATGAGGAGTCTACAGCCTTCCTAGGTAACCTGTTTTCCCTGATACCTAATCTAAATATCCCTTGCTGCAAACTAAACCCATTACTTCTTGTCCTGCAGGACACCGCCATTTAGCTGTATTGAATACTTGTATGATGAACAATCTATAGACTGAAATTTGTTGAAACAAGACAATTGTAGAATACTGTAGAAATGTTTAGAATAGAAATTTTAGAATAGAGATGTAAAAATCGCTAAGTAACAGATAGATTGTTTCCAATTGTTTCACAGCTCTGCATCTCAGTAAGCAGGGAATTCTATGGCCAGGCTTCTGGCAATGCAGTGGAGCCAAAGTAAAGAGATCATCATGTTGACTTCGAACAAGGAACAGGCTGTGTGTTTGAAATATGATGAAACAGTTTTAGGGAGGGGTTTGTGTTAATCATCTAAGAAAATCACTTGGGTGCCAGGACGGAAACAGGTCAGTTGGAATCTTCCTTTGGGGAGAAGGAGCTGTGGATAGTTGCTTCATCATAGCAAAATCAGTTCTCCCCAATTACCTTTATGAGGTGCAGGAGGAAAAGCTATCGGTGAGAAGAACAAATAAACCTGATGTGGTATTTGTCTTTATTAAAATCTGCAGCCTATTCTAAGAATCAGCCTGCAGATAAACAAAGTATGCACACAAGTATGCTGTGTATGTAAAAAATCCCAAGGACACAGAAAACATCCATCATTGCCAGGATAATCTAATGACTCTAAATTTTAGTCTACCCGGTTCTAATGATGAGGTACCATCTCATCATGGTGCAATTTGAACATGTGATGACACTGAATTATGATTTATCATCCCAATATGACTGTGTAGTGTCAGCCCTGAAGCTATTTTAGAGTGGAGTATCTCTGTGTGAGATAATATCTTACATTTAATATATATAGTGCCATTCTTCCCAAAGTACAGGAAACACACAGCCACCTCCAGGATAAGATGGGGAAGCTGGATGGACAACATGCACCCATGTTGCATAACAGCAGAGGGAGGTGGAATGGTGGTCAAGAACTCTGCAGCAGTGAAAAGTCCCTGAGATCTTTAATGCCCACACAGAGTGGACAGGACCTCACATTTTTAAAGTTAGCATCTGAAAAAAATTGTGCATCCCAAATGGAACTGAATTTACCTACTTTCAAAGATCCAGCCCTGCCGATGAGATAGCATGAAGCTCATGTTGAATACACAATACTTGAGCTGTCTGCATTCCAATCATTTGCACATAATATTCCATCAGTAGCTTGTATGCACCACAATTGTACAGTATAAGCATGCTCCAGTTGCAATACAGTATTTGAATTTTTGGCCTGCTTGGCATTTGATATCACTGTGCTCTGCCACAGATGTCAGATTAATCAGATTCCCCCCCCCTTCTATCTGGGTTGGCTTTATTCCCAGATTCCAAATGAAAGAGATAGCATTTTGCTTGACCGTCCTATTCCAACCGTTAAACACTGTGACTTCAGGCTTGGATTCTCTAATGGTCTATTAAGTTGATAGCAGCCTGTCCAATTTTAACTTTTTTTTCTTTTCACATTTAGCAATCCACTGAAATATAACGCTGGGGAAAATCCAATGTCTGGAAAACATGACTGAGAATTTGTCTGGCTACTAAACACTGCAGGAGATTGCAGTGGTTTGGGATATTATGGTGGGGTATTATGGGGAGGTAAAACTAGCATAGTTTAAAGTCCTTAAATTCTGCCCTCTGTTATACTGTTGTAAGTCCAGAGTAACTCCACTGAAGTAAATGGAGTACAGTTGTGGCCTCACTGACTTTATACATTTTCTTGAAAAGAATTTATCAAGAAAAACACGGTGTTCCGGAAGAGAGGCTGTTGCTCCCTTGGAGCCCAAGTTAAACAAAAAACTTTTGGAAAGCTTGAAACCAGAAGAATGTCTTTTTATACAGAAAAAGCATTTCATAGCTCAACTCAGTTCTCCACTCATGGAGTAAACTAAATTCTACTTGTATTACTATCTGTTAAAAGCAAGAAATCAATGCAGGTTATATTACAACACAATGTAGTTCATGCACTGCACTGTAAAACAAACAAAAAACTCAAATTATGGAGAGTTTCACATTTCAATCAGTTAGCAGCATCTATTGTCAGTTACAAAAACAACAGGTTCAATTTAGGCGAAAGTTTCTTATTATTTTGCTCAAATAAGATGTGATAAGATACCGCTATCTTGTCTCCTGAAGAATGTTGGGGCTTTCAGATAATAGCTGTTGAATTTGTGTATTTCAGATTCTTAGCTGGATATTAAGGTGGAAAATCTGAGATGTTAGTCCAGCTAGGCTTTTAATACTTTAGGAGTGTAGATTAATATGTAGAATATGTCTACACTACAGTAGCCACAGCGGCACAACTACAGCACTGCAGCTGTGCCGCTGTAGTGCTGTAGTGTAGACACTTCCTACATTGACAGAAGGGCTTTTTCCCTCGATATAGGTAATCCACCCCTCTGAGAGATGGTAGCTCGGTCTATGGAAGAATTTTTCTGTTGACCTAGCTGCATCTATAGTGGAGGTTCGGTTGACCTAACTATGTCAGACAGGTTGTCAGATTTTTCACAACTTTGAGCAATGTAGATAGGTTGATCTAATTTCTAGGTGCAGACCAGACCTCAGTCTCTGTTTAGTTGTAACCCCAGCTATAAAGTGAGGCAGCTGCCTGGAGACACAGAATGGGGTCCTTTGCTTCTTTAGGCTTGCCTGATTTGGTTCTTCTCACCTGGACTGGTCTTAAGTGATAAGTACATGGCTTTCTCCCTCTGGAAACTGCAGGAACTGGTGGAAACCCTCAGTTGCCCTAAATAGTTCCCTTAAGGTATAGAGTTACCTTTCTCTGGCATAGGCATAATTCTACCTCTTAGGCCTGGTCTACACTACGGGTTTAGGTCGACTTTAGCTGCGTTAAACCGAATTAAGCCTGGACACGTCCACACAACGAAGCCCTTTCTTTCGATTTATAGGGTCCTTTAAACCGGTTTCTTTACACCACCTCCGACGAGGGGATTAGCGATAAAACCGGCCTTTGCGAGTCGGAATTGGGGTAGTGTGGACGGAATTCGACGTTATTGGCCTCCGGGAGCTATCCCACAGTGCTTCATTGTGACTGCTCTGGACAGCACTCTCAACTCAGATGCACTGACCAGGTAGACAGGAAAAGACCCGCGAAGGTTTGAATTTCATTTCCTGTTTGCCCAGCGTGGAGAGCACAGGTGACCATGCAGAGCTCATCAGCACAGGTAACCGTGATGGAGTCCTCCCAGGATCGCAAAAGAGCTCCAGCATGGACCGAACGGGAGGTACGAGATCTGCTCGCCATATGGGGAGATGAAGCAGTGATAGCTGAACTCCGTAGCAGTAAAAGAAATGGAAAAGTATTAGAAAAGATCTCCAAGGCCATGAAGGACCGAGGCCATAACAGGGACACACAGCAGTGCCGCGTGAAAATTAAGGAGCTACGGCAAGCTTACCACAAAGCCAGAGAAGCAAACGGAAGGTCTGGGGCAGAGCCGCAAACTTTCCGCTACTACGCGGAGCTGCATGCGATCCTAGGGGGTGCAGCCACCACTACCCCAACCGTGTGCTATGACTCTCTCACTGGAGAAACACACAGGGAAGACGGTTCGGGGAACGAGGAAGATGACGATGGAGGTACTGTAGGTAGCTCACAGCAGCAAGGAAGCGGAGAAACCGGTTTCCCCAACAGCCAGGATATGTTTGTGACCCTGGACCTGGAACCAGTAACCCCCGAACTCACCCAAGACCCTCAGGGCACACAGGAGACCTCTGGTGAGTGTAACTTTGTAAATATTTGTAAACATTACAAAAAAAAAGCAAGCGTGTTTAATAATTACTTTGCCCTGGCAATCGCGGCCAGTACATCTACTGGAAAAGTCTGTTAACGTGTATGGGGATGGAGCGGAAATCCTCCAGGGACATCTCCAGAAAGCTCTCCTGGTTGAAATGGGGTGATTTTATTAAGGGGACATTCAGAGGCGCCCGTTCCTGCTCTTCTGACCAGAAATGTTCCCCGCTGTTAACCACGCGGTGGGGGGAGGGGTGAAGTGATCATCCCAGAGAATCGTGTGTGTGTGTGTGTGTGTGTGTGTGGGGGGGGTGTTTACTTGTGTTTGTGCCGCATGTTAACCGGGAAACCGCAGCCCCCTCCTTTTACATTGAAACCCCATTTTAAATGGACAACCCAATTCATCCTTGATATGGGAAATGCGCTGCTGTTTGCAACCTTTCCCGCATGTTAAGAAGGTTAAAAAAGCCAAAACACTGTGGCCTACGATGGCTGCCTGCAAGCCGAAATATGCGACCTTGTAATGAAAGAGTGTACCCATTGTTCTCTAAAATGTGTCTTTTTTAACCACCTCTCCCTTCTCCTCCACCAGCTGCAAATGTTTCTCCTTCGCAGAGATTCGTGAACATTAGAAAGAGAAAACGTAGGACGAGGGACGATATGTTCACGGAGCTGCAGATGTCCGCCCACGCTGATAGAGCACAGCAGAATGCGTGGAGGCAGTCAATGTCGGAGATGAGAAAAGCCCAATATGAACGAGAGGAGAGGTGGCGGGCTGAATCGCGGGATGAACAGAGCAAGTGGCGGGCTGAAGACGATAGGTGGCGTCAGCTTGCAGACAGAAGGCAAGAGGCAATGCTCCGTCTGCTAGAGCATCAAACTGATATGCTCGAGCGTATGGTTGAGTTGCAGGAAAGGCAGCAGGAGCAGAGACCGCCGCTACAGCCCCTGTGTAACCAACAGCCCTCCTCCCCAAGTTCCATAGCCTCCTCACCAAGACGCCCAAGAACACGGTGGGGGTCCTCCGTCCACCCAGTCACTCCACCCCAGATGATCGCCCAAGCATCAGAAGGCTGGCCTTCAATAAGAGTTAAAGTTTTAAAATGCAGTGTGTCCTTTTCCATCCCTCCTCCCCCACCCATCCCAGGCTACCTTGGCAATTATCCCCCTACCTCTGTAAGGAACTAATAAAGAATGCATGAATGTGAAAAAACAATGACTTTATTGCCTCTGCAAGCGGGAGGGGAGGGTGGGGTAGGGTGGTTGGTTTACAGGGAAGTAGAGTGAACTGGGTCGGGGGGGTTGGAGGGTTCATCAAGGAGAAACAAACAGAAGTTTCACACAGTAGCCTGGCCAGTCACAAAACTCGTTTTCAAAGCTTCTCTGATGCGCACCGCGCCCTGCTGTGCTCCTCTAACCGCCCTGGTGTCTGGCTGCGCGTAATCAGCGGCCAGGCGAGTTGCCTCAACCTCCCACCCCGCCATAAAGGTCTCCCCCTTACTCTCACAGATATTGTGGAGCGCACAGCAAGCAGCAATAACAATGGGGATATTCTTTTCGCTGAGGTCTGAGCGAGTCAGTAAGCTGCGCCAGCGCGCTTTTAAACGTCCAAATGCACATTCCACCACCATTCGGCACTTGCTCAGCCTGTAGTTGAACAGGTCCTGACTCCTGTCCAGGCTGCCTGTGTACGGCTTCATGAGCCATGGCATTAAGGGGTAGGCTGGGTCCCCAAGGATCACGATAGGCATTTCAACATCCCCAATGGTCACTTTCTGGTCCGGGAAGAAAGTCCCTTCCTCCAGCTTTCAAAACAGAGCAGAGTTCCTGAAGACGCGAGCATCATGTACCTTTCCCGGCCATCCCACGTTGATGTTGGTGAAACGTCCCTTGTGATCCACCAGGGCTTGCAGCAGCATTGAAAAGTACCCCTTGCGGTTTACGTAGTCGGTGGCTTGGTGCTCCGGTGACAAGATAGGGATATGGGTTCCGTCTATGGCCCCGCCACAGTTTGGGAATCCCATTTCAGCAAAACCATCCACTATTGACTGCACGTTGCCCAGAGTCACTACCCTTGCTATCACCAGGTCTTTCATTGCCCTGGCAAATTGGATCACAGCAGCCCCCACCGTAGATTTGCCCACTCCAAATTGATTCCCGACTGACCGGTAGCTGTCTGGCGTTGCAAGCTTCCACAGGGCTATCGCCACTCGCTTCTCAACTGTGAGGGCTGCTCTCATCTTGGTATCCTGGCGTTTCAGGGCAGGGGAAAGCAAGTCACAAAGTTCCATGAAAGTGCCCTTACGCATGCGAAAGTTTCGCAGCCACTGGGAATCGTCCCATACCTGCAGCACGATGCGGTCCCACCAGTCTGTGCTTGTTTCCCGGGCCCAGAATTGGCGTTCCACGGCATGAACCTGCCCCAGTGACACCATGATTTCCACATTGCTGGGGCCTGTGCCTTGTGAGAGGTCTATGTCCATGTCAATTTCCTCATCACTCTCGTCGCCGCGCTGCAATCACCTCCTCGCCTGGTCCGGGTTTCGCCTTGGCATGTCCTGGCTCTGCATATACTCCAGGACAATGCGCGTGGTGTTCATAGTGCTCATAATTGCCGCGGTGATCTGAGCGGGCTCCATGATCCCAGTGCTAGCTATGGTGCCTGGTCAGAAAAAAGGCGCGAAAGTAGTATCTGATGGACCAGGAGAAGGAGGGAGGGCGGGAGGGAGGGAGGGCCGAGTGACGACATGGCGTACAGGTACAGGAACAGGGAGAAACACAAACAACTGTCACACAGAATGGTCCCCCCAAAGATTAAACTGGAAACCCTGGGCTTAGCAGGCCATTGATTTCACGGAGGAAGGGGAAGCAAATGAATACAGAACAAATCTATTTTTTACATCTTAAGGTGGCAGCCGACGGTGCAGCATGAGTGATAGCCTCTCCAGTACGATGATGATGGATACCAATCATAAAATACCATCATCTGCAAAAAGGCAAGGGGCTGCTGCTGTGTAGCAATGCAGCCCCACGTCTGCCAGCCCCACGTCCGCCAGCACCCAGCATCGCCCTCGGCCTCTTCTGGGTGCTTAGCAGACAATACTGGGCAATTGGCAGAAAATAGTATATTACGACTGGTAACCATCATCATCAAAACAGTAGCATGTCTGCCCAGGTGGCCATGATTGACAGCCATACCAGTATGACGACGATGGGTACCAGTCATAATATACCATCGCCTGCAAGGGGCTGGTGCAATGCAGCCCTACGGCTGCCAGCCCCACGACTATCACTCATGCTACACCGTCTACCGCCAAAAGGCAGTTAGCAGCTGCTGCTGTGTAGCAATGCAGTCCCACGTCTGCCGGCACCCAGAGGACATATGGTGACGGTGAGCTCAGCTGAGCTGAGCGGGCTCCATGCTTGCCGTGGTATGTTGTCTGCACAGGTAACCCAGGTAAAAAGGCGCGAATCTATTGTCTGCCATTGCTGTGACGAGGGGGGAGGGGCCTGACGACATGTACCCAGAACCGCCCGCGACACTGTTTTGCATCATCCGGGCATTGGGATCTCAACCCAGAATTCAAAGAAAAGGCGCGAACCGCTTCTCGGCTCTCTGAGCTGTGGCGCAAACGTAGTATCTGACGGACTAGGGGAAGGAGGGAGGGGGGCCGAGTGACGACATGGCGTACAGGCACAGGGAATTAAAATCAAGAACGGTGGCTGTGCATCAGGGAGAGACACAAACAACTGTCACACAGAATGGTCCCCCCCAAAGATTAAACTGAAAACCCTGGGTTTAGCAGGCCGTTGATTTGACGGAGGGAGGGGGAAGCAAATGAATACAGAGCAAATCTATTTTTTACATCTTAAGACGACGGTGCAGCGTGACTGATAGCCCTCGGCATCTTTCTGGGTGCTTGGCAGCAAATACGGGGCTCTTTCTGGGTGCTTGGCAGCAAATACGGGGCAGTGTATGACGATGGTCTTCAGGCCTATTGCACAATCGGCTGCTCAGGAAAGACTCTGCTAACGTACGATGACCCGACTTGTAATAGGACGGCTAACAGTCGTAATACACCATTTACTGCCAAAAGGCAAGCCCCACGGCTGCCAGCACCCAGATCGCCGATGAAGGCTACCAGTCTACTGCACCGTCTACCGCCAAAAGGCAGTTAGCAGCTGCTGCTGTGTAGCAATGCAGTCCCACGTCTGCCGGCACCCAGAGGACATATGGTGACGGTGAGCTCAGCTGAGCTGAGCGGGCTCCATGTTGTCTGCACAGGTAACCCAGGTAACCCAGGTAAAAAGGCGCGAATCTATTGTCTGCCGTTGCTGTGACGGGGGAGGGAGGGGCCTGACGACATGTACCCAGAACCGCCCGCGACACTGTTTTGCATCATCCGGGCATTGGGATCTCAACCCAGAATTCAAAGGGGCGGCGGAGACTGCGGGAACTGTGGGATAGCTGTGGGATAGCTACCCATAGTGCAATGCTCCGGAAGTCGACGCTAGCCTTGTACTGTGGACGCGGTCCGCCGACTAGAGCACCTAGAGCATTTTATTGTGTGGACACACACAATCGGCTATATACAACCGATTTCAATAAAACCGGCTTCTATAAATTCGAACTAATTTCGTAGTGTAGACATACCCTTAGTAAAGTATGGAGCTGTCAGTCCTCAGCTTCTGCTGAACAAGCTCTGAAAGGAACCTTGAGCTTCCAGCCTAGCCTTTCACTCTGAATTTTCTTTTGTGCTACATAGTGGCTTGTCCAGTTACTGGACCTACACCTGTTGCTTTCAACCTCGCATGTTCACTTACATTCTATTTCTCTTCTCTCTCTTTCTCTTTTTATTTCTGGGAAGCTTTTCTTGTGTAAGTCCAGAAGCTTTCTGCCATTTGTCTTCTTGAAGATAGCTCTTTTCTCTTCTCAACTATTCCTCTAAACGTTACATTACAGATAAAGGTCTTTTAAAAAGACTTGTTTTTGTGAGAATATGCAAAGGGCTTTCTTTCATCGAAGAACAATCAGCTCAGTGCACTTATTTTCTGCAGAACATGCTCATACTTCTTGTACAAACTGATTCGAGCTAAACTCAGGGTCAAACTAATTTCAGCTAACACGGCTAAACTCATATTTAATACTTGTTTCACTATTTTAACATTACTTTTAACAACCATGATGCATGAGTGTCTTCAGTATGTCAAAGAAAAGTGAAGATAGTATTTTATTTCAGTAATATTCTGATGTAGGATTAGTACCCACTAGCAACATACTGCAGCCACATCCAGTCCAGTTGTTCAACATACTTGGGTGGAAAACTTACATATTCATGACTGCACGTTTCTGTGTTCAAAGCAATGGCTCTTTTAATATGGGGTGGTTGTGTCTGTAGAAAGAACCCCAGAGAGGGACACTCCAGTTTCTTCTGAATGGGCATCTGGCCCACTGGCTGGAAAGCAACTGAGTTCCACTTCTATCCCAAAGATGCAGCTTAGCATGTATGTTTGGGGAGAAGTTAAGGCAACAAACAGATAGATGAAAAATAGAGCCACAGTGCTTGGAGAAGAGAGAGCTGCTGACTAATGTTGCTAAGAATTGTGACTGACCAGAAGTTATTAAAGTGGGTCTTGATCTGTAAACCTTTGCTACTGCTTTTGCTATCTTTGTTCAGGGTCAGTAGAAACTATCTACATATTATGAATAAAAGAGACTAGGGAAAAACATCCCCAGTTTGAGCTTGGGTCATTTGTTTCCCACCAAGGAATCAATTCATGTGAGAAGTCTCAGACTTTGCTCTGGCTGCTCAGAAGTCAGGAGAGTTGGTAGCACGTATGTGCTTGGTATTACCTAGGACTGCAAAGGACTTCTGCGCTCTGGAGGGCTGCTCAGCCATGGCCTTTCATTCAGGGAGCTCATTCGTAAGTTTGGCAGGCTGAGTACTACCTCTGTCTGTCGCAAGCACTTGGCCTTTTGCTCCAGAATGGTCAGAATGGTCCTTTCTCCCAAGATCTGGAGATGACAAAATCACGTAGGATCAAAATCAGAAAGACTAAGGCACAGAATGAATTATACCTAGCAAGGGACATAAAAGCAATGAGAAGAGCTTCTATAAATACATTAGAAGCAAGAGAAAGACAAAGGAAAATGTGGGTCCTCTACTTAGAGGGGAAAGAAAACTAATAACAGACGACATCAAGAAGGCTGAGGTGTTTAATGCATACTTTGCTTGAAACTTCATTTGACAGGATTACTGGCCTAGTGGATGTGGGGAAGCTGTAGACATGATTTATTTTGATATTAGTAAAGCTTTTGACAGTTGCATGTGACATTTTCATGAGCAAACTAGGGAAATGTGGTCTAGATTAAATTACTATAAGGTGGATGCAAAACTGGTTGACAGCCCATACTCAAAAAGTAGTTATCAATGGTTTGTTGTCAAACTGAGGGAATGTATCTAATGGGATTCTGCAGGGGATTGTCCTGGTTCCAATACTATTCAAATTTTCATTAATTATTTGGATAACGAAGTGGAGAGTATACTTATAAAATTAGCAGATAACACCAAACTGGGAGGGGTTACTCGCACTTTGGAGGACAGGATTGGAATTCAAAATGACCTTGATAAATTAGAAAACTGGTCGGAAATCAACAAGATGAAATTCAATAAAGACAAGTGCAAAGTAGTATATTTAGAAGGAAAAAAATTGAATGCCCTACCACAAAATGGGGAATAACTAGTTAGGGAGTAGTACTACTGATGAAAAAGATCTGAGGGTTTTAGTGGATTACAAATTGCATATGAGTGAACAATTTGATGCAGTTGAAAAAAAACTAATATTATTCAAGGGTGTACTAAGAGGAATGTATGTAAGACATGGAAGGTAACTGTTCCAATTTATTCTGCAATGGTGAGACCTGGGCTGGAATACAGTGTCCAGTTCTGGGCACCCCACTTAAAGAAAGATGTGGACAAATCGGAGAGTCCAGAGGAGAGCAACAAAAATGATAAAAGATTAATGAAACCTGATCTATGAGTTTTGCTAACTGGGCATGTTTAGTCTTGAGAAAAGAAGATTGGGGTGGGGATCTGAGAACAGTCTTCAGACGTGTTAACGGCTGTTATAAAGAAGTGATCCATTGTTCTCCCTGCCCACTGAAGGTAGGACAAGAAGTAGTGCACTCAATCTGCAGCAAGGGAGATTAAGGTTAGATATTAGGAAGAACTTTCAAACTATAAGGGTAGTTATGCTCTGGAATAGGCTTCTAAGGGTGGCTGTGGAATCCCCATCCTTGGAGGTTTTTAAGAGCAGGTTAGGCAAACACCTATCAGGGATGGTCTAGGTATACTTGGGCCTGCCTCATCACAGAGGGTTGTCTAGATGACCTCTTGAGGTCCCTTTTGACCCTACGTTTTTATGACTGCCAGACCTGATAATCATGGACGTTTCTGCCCCTCCTGCCACCTTAATCCATCCCCTTCAAAGGAGGATGCAGATTCATCAGGCTCATCCTCTGTGGGCGGAAAAAAAGAAAGGATGCTTGTCTTATTTTAGCTTGCTCCTAAACAACATAGTAGACAGAGTTTGAGGAAAGGAGCCCTCTCACTCTTCGATAGTATTAATCCCATCCTGGTACATCTCTTCAGTCAAGTTTTTCCAGAAGACTCACCGAGAAGGGGAATAGACATATCTTCCAGCAGCTGCCATTGCTCCGGCTTGTTTCTCTCCCACATTCCAGGTCTCACTCAGCAGATTGATGAGCCTCTCTGCCTATTCTCTCCCGGTGTGCGATTTGTTTCTTCAAGAAAGAACAGCTGGAAGAAAGAATGTTTTCCATGCTACCTCCTGGTTAGACCTAGGAAATGGCCATTAAAATGGTCCAGAACCCTGCAGAAAAAGGACCAAAGTGTTACCCAGCACATCAGAAGAGGACAGAGAATACTCTCATGAATGAATTAGTAAGATGTCATGGCTGAATAGCTCAAAATTCCAGACTGGCAAATTTTTTGCTCAATTCTCATGAAAGGGACAAAATTTCCCTGTTAGGAACAGCAAAACACAGTCAAAATATCTACCAAAAAGGCTCTTTAATTTTGAAAGCCCACCCAGGAGCACATTGACTTTTCCTGTTTGCCTTTTCATTTGAGTGCCTTAAAGTGCTGTCAGTCATTAGCTGTCACATGAAAAGCAAATGTTGCATCCTTCAGCACATGCAAAATTTGAAACACAAAGGAAATCAGTTGTTTCATCCTACTACAGGACCAGAGAGACAAACAACCATGCAAAATATTTAGAGACATCTAACATGTGAGACAGCTACTTAAAGTCAGCTCTGTTACCTATTTCATGGCACATTTTGAAAAGAAATGCTGATCCAGCATTATCCAAATGCTAATTAAAATGCCACTGTTTCGATTCTTTCCCACTTGACAAAACCTGGCCACTGCTGGTGTGAGAACCTTCTACACTGAAGCTTCCGGCATCTGCAACAACCTTAATATCTGTCACTCTGACCTTCCATGTCATTTCAAATATAGGCTGGAAACATATTTTCTCCCTTGCCTATACCTCTGAATGTCTCCTTCCCTCTGCCATTATTGTTTAACTCTATAGAGCGATTAGGGATGCAGTATGTATACACAAAATAGAAAGGCGAAATATTATAGAAGTAAATTCTGAAATAAGTCAACTCAGCCCTACTTTGAGAGCTTGATCATGGATGGCAGAAGGCAGGGGGAGTGTGGCATCTGACTTCAGTGCAAAGATCAAGTCCTTAAAACAGCATTTATTCATTTTCAGAATGAAAACACCATACAGCAAATACAGAAAGAGAAATACAGGTGCCTCACCAGTGTAAACAGTCACACTGGATACAGAGGCTTTGTCTACACTACACAGCTTTTAGTGACATGGCTGTGTTGCTACAGCTGGTCCACTAAAAGTCGTGCAGTATAGCTGCTGTTTATTGGTTCTCCTGCGGACAAAAAACTTCCACCCCCAACGAGCAGTGTTTGCATTGTCAGTAGGAGAGCGCTCCTGCTGACAATGCACTGTTCACACTGGCACTTGTCGTGGCCAAACTTTTTTAGGGGGGGTTAACCCCTCTGAAAGACAAAAGGTTTGTTGTTCAATTGCCAGTGTAGACATAGTCAGAGACTGTTTGTTCCCCCCATGCCTTTGGTTTCCAGTGCTTAAAACGACTGAATGCATCAGGATGTGTATCATAATCATTGGCTTTATGATTTGCTGTATATCTGACACATGCAGTTCTTGGTAGGACCGTATCCTATTATTTGCTGTAAGTGTTTTCCCCTCAGCATTCAAAGTATGATTGATTCAGTTTTACCATTCTTTCCTGAATAGTCAATAAATAGTAGTCAGACCCCTAAATACTTGTCTTTCTTGTGTGTGTCTTTTTAGATCCCAGCCTGTCTCTTAATAGTACAAGTAAGGTTATGTTTCAATAGAAATGGTGCCTCTATGCACCAAGCCTTTCTTTGTCTATGTTACAGAGACCTCTCTTCATTTCAGTCCCCCTCTTAGCTTCAGAATGCTCTTTATCTACTCTAGGCTGGAGGATTCTTTCTTCCATTGCTTTAGGCTGAAGGTGTCTTTATTTATCTTTTCTGCAGGCCCATCCCCAGTTTACTCCCTTCTTTTTGTTGCCTGAAGGCCACTCTTTTTTCCTTCAAGCTTCTTCCAGCTCCTGTGGCCAAAACCACACACTTCCTTACCTAATGCTTTTGAAATTACCACCGATTGTTCCTTCCAGTACTGTTAACACTCTCAGCTTGCCTTATCAGATCAGCTCTGTGTGTGTGGGAGAGGGAGGGGAATGGTGGAATGAATTATTTATCTCTTTTCTCCTCAGCCTGACTTAAATGAACAGGGTTACGAGGTCTCAAAAATTCCTTCAGGAAATTTAAAAGAACCCACAGAGGCTTCGCTGAGTTTTAAGATTAATGGCCTGCATATTTTTAAACTAAGCTGTTTATTGTCTAGAGTTTGACTTATTTTCCTGAAACTAGGCGAAACAAAACAAAACCAAAAACCAAAATAAAAACAGTGTTCTGAACATAGCGTATATATATATATATATTAAAAGCATTTGAGAGAATCATTCTGGGCTGACAGCCTGCATGTTTCAGCCCATTGTGTTTTCAAACAGCTAACGTGATAATCCTGAACACTACTGACCTTGAAGCACAACAGAGGTATCACACTTTTACAGTCGAGAATGCCAATGCCATTGAATGGCTGCCATAGGAAGTCAGATAGTTTTACAGTTAAATGTGCTAAAACACATTCTTCTTTTGAAATGTAGATAGTGTGGCACTAGAATCCATAGCTGGATATGTTTTCTGCTTCGAACATTTAACCAACCCTTCCTCTTCCTTGGGTTGTTTAATAACTGTTTTTACAGTAACTTGCTTTAGATGTGGCCCAATAATAATGCAAAGTAGATAGGCCTTGGCTACACTTACCAGCTAGTTCGACGGCTGGAAATCGAAGTTCTGGGTTCGACTTATCGCGTCTAGTCTGGACGCGATAAGTCGAACCCGGAAGTGCTTGCCGTCGACTGCGGTACTCCAGCTCGGCGAGAGGAGTACCGCGGAGTCGACGGGGGAGCCTGCCTGCCGCGTGTGGACCAAGGTAAGTTCGAACTAAGGTACTTCGACTTCAGCTACGTTATTCACGTAGCTGAAGTTGCGTACCTTAGTTCGAATTGGGGCGGGTAGTGTAGACCAAGCCTAATAAAATAGGACAAAGATATAGGCGATCTAAACAAGGCTGAATTCTTGGTTCACTATCACTTTACCTGGATTTGATAAATGACATTGCCTGCATGCTAGACTGTACTAGTAGTCATATTTTCTAAATTCTTGTCTAGTGGAAAAGTTAATGCATTTTTCTTCTTCCTCTGAATTTCTCAGTGAAGTAATTACTATGTTTTTTTCATTCTACCTGATGAAAACCTTCAGGTCGTTTTGTCAAGACGCCCTTTGATGCCAGGTGCATGTCAATCTATGGACACACACTTGAGTTAGAGACTCTATTCAGACATTGCACATTACCAAATGAATCATCTGGAAACCTTATTATCAACTTTTCAATGACAGCCTCAAATACATTTACTTGACATTAGCACTTAAAAAAATTCATGTGTTTTTGCTCTCAGCCTCCCATTTCAAAAGAGAGAAAGATACTAAGGGTTGGAAGTTTCTTACTTTTCTAAGTGTTTTGCTCCCTCCAACTTCTGGTTCTATGACTGGAACACAGGCTGTAGACAGTGTATGTGGTCTGTAGAAACGCACACTAATATTCTTTGCTTGTTCTTTTTGGAAATTCGTAAATATTAAAATATGTAGTTTCATAAATATAGTTAAAATCACCCAGTTCTCTTGAGTATCAGGGGGTAGCCGTGTTAGTCTGTATCTACAAAAACAACAAGGAGTCTGGTGGCACCTTAAAGACTAACAGATTTATTTGGGCATAAGCTTTCGTGAGTAAAAACCTCACTTCTTCGGATGCATGGAGTGAAAGTTACAGATGCAGGCATTATATACCGACACATGGAGAGCAGGGAGTTACTTCACAAGTGGAGAACCAGTGTTGACA